>NW_009722029.1:0-55701 GCF_000703405.1 Apaloderma vittatum | reverse complement strand
CCCTTCCAACCCCTAACATTCTGTGATCTTCTATTTTTCCTTCATATTGTAAGTAGCTGTGTTCCATTTTCCTGTTCCCTGTTAACGAAAGTTTTCTAATGGATACACACTTTCCTTACTTTCATATTGTCTGTGTTCTCTAACTGGTTTTAGTATATTTATTTAAACAAAGTAATTAATTTCCATTGCAAATAGGAAAGCAGGAGACTTAATTTAACTGCTACTTCCACTTTCTGGATATAGATTTTTTACATAAATGTCCTTTAAGTGACTGAATAATTGGGAATTGTAGGCAAATAGAAAAAAACCAAATAATTCTTAAATATTTCCTAATCGTTCATAGTTTTCATTAGCTTTTTTTTTTTTCCCCACTGAGCTTTGTTCATGACTGTTTTCGTCTTAGGAGATAAATCCTTTTAATGGCTTATAACCCTGATCCTGAAAGGCTTTTGGATTCTTAGTTCAGACTGAAATAATGGGATTTAGTTTCTTTGGAACCACAGCTTAAAAAAACCTTGTGTCTATATCTTGCTGGTTAGCATATTCTGCTTGGATGTAGGAAACCAAATTAATTCCTGAGCACTCGCTGTTGCCTAGTCTGTAACTAACACAATGAAGTTTCTCAAAGAAATGCCCTGAGCTGTTCCTACTTTTTTTTTTCATTTTTTTTTTCCCAGAGCACCTATTACAAACGTCTGCTTTTCTGCTTTTTAAAAAATCTGTGCTAGTCATTGCCTTTTTCAAGCTTCCTAATAAGTTTTGAATGCTGTCTGAGATTACCAGTCTATCACGTGGCAGGGATAAGTTGCTTTTAGAGTGACTCTGTGCAGAGATGCAATGTAGGGTTTAGATTTAACATGCCTCATTAACAACTCATTTGCTCCTCTTCTAAGGGACTAAGAAAGGCTGTGCTACTCTGCTGGTAGCCCTTTGAAGGTTTCTGTTCAACACAGCAAGCAAGACTTTTTTACTCCTTCAGAGAAGATGCATAATACACTGGGTGAAAGGCTTGTCTTTTTGACTGGGAATACGGGAAAAGTGCCTGTCCCTGCTACTTGTAGGACTGGCAGTGTTCAAGATGCTTCACCATGAGTTTATAAACACTGAATTTTACCACGCAAGTCTGATTGCTTTTTGATGTTATTACAAAGCTAACAAATGATCTTATGCTCAACATTAATTAAAATCAACCTGGAAAATTGCCCTTATATATTGACAGGATCTCACTACAGGACTGTAAAAAGAATAATGATGAATAACATATCAAGTTTTGATGAGGTAGGGTCTGTGTTGGATTAGGTCCTATTTAAACATTTTTAATAATAAACTAAGGTGAGGACATGTCCCCACCGAAATAAATGACCAAACTTCTTTACTTCGACAGGCTCGGATGTGCAATTAAATGGTTCATTAACGAAAGTCCCATCTGATACTACACTCAGCTTCATACAATGTTAGAGACAGAAAATACATCAAAACCCCCTATTGTAGACAATAAAACAGAAGGCAGCAAATAAAATTAGTTTTGGTTTGAAAATATATTGTCTCATTAGTGTGTGAATAGAAAAATAATCCCAAAGTGCAAAACAACCTGTTTTGAGATGTGGACAAAAAAGAAGAATTAAAAGAAAAATAGAAGACCCTCCAGAAAAGTCATAAAGCTGACAAAAAGACCTTAGGGAAATATTTTAAAACATGTTTGCATTATGTATGCAAAACATCTAAAATTTTGCATAACACAAAGCTGACAATAACTTTATTTAGTTAGTGGTTATCTTTAATAATTTCCGCACACACACAGATAAACATCTGCCATTGCTTATGGGGTGAAAAAGTTATTGTTTCTATTTAGTATTTCTGTTCCTAAACTGCAGTTCAACAGAAAAGAATGATACACACTAGAAGAGCCAAGGCCTTATTCAAAAGTCTAAGAAACATTTTAGTCTGCATGATTAAGAAAAACACATAAAGGGTGGTTAAGAGAAAGACTGAGTCTAGACATTTTTTTATTTCTGAATTAATCATGAAGAAAAAATATTCATATACATTTCTAGAAATGTTAACACATATTTTCCCTTCTTTTAATTTATAATATGAAACTTCTGTAAGAAAAAGTAGTATCAGCAGCATGTTAATACTAGCAGCATCTGGTTATAACCAGAGAAGAAATCTGGACTGTAAACAAGAATTATATTGATTTACCTAATCAATGTTCTACACTAATTGATGACATTGTTAAGTAGGTTAAAGATTTTGTGAAAGATATTTGTTGGGTAAATATATTCACATTGACTTGCCCTCACATCCCTCCACTACCTTGTCCTATGTCATGTCATGTCATTATTAAAGCATGAAGGCCACAGTTTTATTTGTAAGGACTAAAATCAAAGAAATAGCAAAACTTGGGTTTCTGAAGAGACAAGTTCTACAGATACCTTTAATGGGAATAAATATTATAATATCTAACATCTATACAGTGCTTTTTATCCACAGATATCAGAGATACTTACAAAGAAAGAAAAATAGTAAAGGAAAAAATTCCTGAATAGCTGAAAATCTCTCCTGGAGAGGTTTTATGGTCAAATAGAATATTTACAATGGCCAGAGTAGAATACTTTCATTTTTTGTATGAATTCAGTGTATTTGGAGTGAACATCCAAAATCCATTTAAGAGCATATATTGGTCTGACAAATAAAACTGGGTGAAAATCCATGTTCTAACTTGTAGGAAATGTAATGCCTGTCTGTCCTCCCAAACAATTCGGCTTCTGACCCCTTGATATTCCACATTCTATGAATGGTAATTTGTTTCTAAACTTTATTCTGAGGTACTATTAATCAGTTCTCCATGCCAAAAAATCCACCTGTTACTAAAGATTTTTCTATAGAAACTGTTTTTAGTGGAGAGTGCAGATGAAGGATACACTTAATTAGTTTTTATCCGCTCTGTAACACCCTCCTCCATTTCCTGGTCACCACTGATTCTTAACAAATAACACAACTTCATGTGCCATGCTTTGAGATAAGCAATACACATCCTGAGTCCCATGCTATAAAAGCCTTTCCTTAATGACACTAAACATGACTTTTTAATTATTTCAGAGAGATAAATAGGAAAAAAATGGTGAATACTGCACATGCCACAGTTCCAGGACCAAAAGCTACCAGGCTGTGGTCAATCATTTAGCAGTGTAAATAAGTATTTTGTTCCTTGGAAAGCTTGATCCAAATCAGACCAAACACTGAGATGCTGGAATTTCAAGCAAACAACAGTTAACAGTAAAAACTGCTTGTGCATTCAGTATTAGTGCACTCACAAGAACACCAAAGCCAGTGGCAAGATGTGCTACTGTCTATGGCATGGTGCCAGACACAGAACCTCTTCTTTCAATGGATTCGTAAAAGTGTTTTGAAGCCAATATTTTTCAAATGCATGCGTAAGGCCCAGAGGATTGAAACATTCATGCATATAAGCTCACAAGAAGGTTCTAACAGCTGAGATGAAAGGCCTCTAAAGATATTAAGATTTTAATAACCTGGGACACTAAATACTTTCTAAGCCCACACATTGATCCTGTAAATTTCTGATATGTGCCATACTTAGTATGTACTGCTGAATCTTATTCTCCCTTCTTGGATTGATATGATACTAGTGAATGAAGTTCCAGTGTATCTGGAATAGGTTACAAGTATAGTATAGAAGCAAGTATCTTGGAGGTTTGGGATATTGTTTTTATTATTAGCCATATACCTAATCACTGGGTTGCACTCTGTTATCTCCAGTCAAAAGAATCTAGAATGTTTGACAGAATGCTACACTTCTAAGAGATGCAAGGGCAACAGCATTTGTAAGTATATAAGTATAACAAGACAGGACATTTACTGAGACAACTAAAGTACAACAAGTAATAGGCTGAATCTTTACCTCCATAGTTACTATAAATACAGCTAAAACAGAATCTGAGCTCGGACCACATTACAATCTTCTGCTCCAAATTCTTGGATATTCTTCTTATCACAAAGAAGAAAAACCTTGAAACTTGATTCTAATTAAATGCAATGGTACAAAACTTTGAGGTGTGAGTTGTCTCACCTCTCTTTATAGGAAACAGATAATGATGCCTCACAACCAACTAGAGTTGGAAAAAAGTTCCACTGTCTCTTCCCTCCAGTAAAACCACTGAAAAAGAGACTGTCCAGGAGAGGAGCAGCAAACTAACTCAGCAAGACCCCTGTTTTATTGCTGTTGGAAAAACATTCAGCATTTAGAAAGGAAAAGAAATTATATATATTTACATCAAGGTTTTGATGAAAATGGAGGTAGATATTTGTCCTTCCATAAGACCTTGTCGCCTGCTAGGGACTTTGCTCTTTATACAGGAAAAACCTCGTACACCGTGCTGATAAACAGCCACATGAAATCTGGTGACAGATAGGAAGAGCAGACACTGCACACATATTTTGTTCTGAGAACATCAGCTGTAATACGAGTTTATAAAGGCCAAATAGATAAATGTATAAAATTGATGGGCTCAACATTGTTTTAACTCTCATTTTGCTTAAGGAAATGATAAAAAAGTTTTTGTAGGCAATGTTAATCTCCCGTAGAACAGAAACTTTCAGCCATGAATTTTATCCTCTGGAATAAATGTAGCTTTAGTCTTCAAACTGGATCTCTCCCAATTTACATTAACTGAGATTCTCTCCCAATTTACATTAACTGAGATTCTCTCCCCTCAAATATTGCAATATTAAATAAGAATGTTTTCTACTACCTAACCGAGGTTTATTAGGTTTCCTTAGAAGCCTTTACTTCAGTGTGCCATACACAGTGTAAGCTTAGAAATAACCAACAGTAAAAAGAAGCTAAAATGAATATTATCCTTCCCTTTTCCCTTTAGGAGGAAAGAAAACAGAACCCTGCTTTGTTCATGAAAGCCAGCATTCACAGCTCAGCAGTCAGTCTTTGATTTGGAGCTGGTTTGCATCAGGGGTGCCATGACACTGATTTTTTTTGTGAGGAAAAATGAGGATAACAAGGCACTTAATAAGATTAAGTGATTTACAGATACATCTGCAAAGCATAGTTTGAAAACATCAGACACTTTTTTTCTTTCTTTCCCTCCCTTTTCATCTCCTACACAGAAAGAGAGGAACAGACTTCTGAATTGCTGTGACGTGTTTTTTTTCTCTCTTCCAACATTATATCTTTATTTGAGTAACAAAAAATTCCTTGCAGCCAGTTGACATATTTGTCACTACAGACATAAAAGCACTTTTAAAAGGGCATAGAGAGATAAAATGAAATGATGAACAATTATTTAATGGCAATTAAGAATTACAAACACAGAAAAAAAACCACAATCAAGTTGATCTTGAGATAATTAGAATTAATGGCACCCAGTTGCCCACGAAATTATTTTGAGCATCCTGTGACTAATTCTTTCTCTGTGTCCAGCTCCATCCTCCTATTCTCAGCTCCCTTCTATGTCTCCATACTCAAAATACTTGTTGCTCTCTCAAATCTTCTGTTTAATTTCCTGGGTCAAAAGCAGCAGATGCTCTGGCTGATTGAAAGGTTCACAGTAAGTATTCTCTTAGATTGGTCAGATGGCTGCTAAATCTTGGAGCAGGTGAGGAGATAAGTTACAACTGCTTTTCTCCCTTTATCTGGTAGTAATGATTGAAGAAAAGACAATCTCTTACTAATGGTATTCATGAAACCCTAAGGAAATGATTCTCTTAAAGACCTCATCTCTTAAAGACCTCATCTGTTATTTTTGATGTACTTGAAAGCTGGTTGATGATTTCACACTGTTAGAGGAGGACTGAAAGATACAGTGATATTGTGTAAAACTTGTTGCCTTAAAAAATGTATTAGGGGATACAAAGATAGCTTATTTCTGGCTTGATATGGCTTAGTGTTGCTTCAAGAAGGTTTTAACCTTTAGCAATAATTCAGCTCCAAGCTTCCTACTGTAAGAATGTATTATAGAAACAGTATTTTAGTGATTTCTGCTCATAGAATGTCCTTCAAGTATTTTCAGGGTTTACTCCATCTGAATTAACAGATAAACTCAGAAAATCAAAATAAGAATGTCTACTCCTGAAAAGCATTGCTTTCTTTTTTCATTGTAAATATGAATTAAAACATAAAAAAAATTAAAGCACAAACATGGAGGGAAATATCCGTGAAACATTGTGCAGAGAAATTACATTGTTTCAAGCGCGATTTTTAGTCCTGAAACAACAGATGCTCCTTTTAACATCTAACAGTCACCTGTGTCAGTAGGCATATTTGTAGCTTGCTACCTATGATGGAAAGGGCCTAAAACTGGGAAGAAACTGTGCTAATCACTAAGGAAACACTGAGATGTATTGGTGGAAAAAAAATAAATCTGGTGAATACAAGTGTATTAAACTGATGGTTTCCATTCTGAGGATATTCAACGAGTCTAACCTGATGGAGTCACAGGACTTAGAATTTTTAAGACAAGGTAAAAAAAAGTAAGGCTTGTTTTTGAGTACAAACTGAAAAGAAATAGCATTCTGACTTCAAAGGAATAAAAATTACGTTTCAATTTTGAGATTTCTTGTAAAAAACCCCTATGATTGAAATAACTGTACCAGATCCTGTGGAATTCAAAATTTGCTCATCTTCCATTTTTCCATAGCGAGAATCTTCACAACTAGATGCACAGACTCAGAAAATCAAATAGTTGAGATTGAAAGGGATCTCTGAAGTTAATCTGGTCCAACTGCCAGGCTACAATAGAGCCACATAAAGCCAGTTGCCCGGGACAATGTCAGATGGCTTTTGAATATCTTTGGGGATGGAGATTTTACCAAGTACTCAAACACATTAATGAGAATTCTGCTGAATCTACTTTTGTCTAATCAATTTCAGTTCTCTCAGCCTTTCCTCATAGGAGGAAAGTCCCTTAATTATCTTCTGGGCCCTCTCCAGTACATCCATGTCTCTCTTGAATTAGGTTGCCCAGAACTGTGCACAGCAGTTCAGCTGTGGCCTTGCTAGGACTGAGGAGAAGGATCACCTTCTTCAACCTGCCAACAGTGCCTTGTCTAATGTAGTCCAGGATACCATTGGCAGCATATCATCTTTGTGGCAAAGCCCTGTTGCTGGCCTCTGGTGAACTTTGTGTCCAACAGGACCCCTAGGTTCTTCTCCACCAAGCTTCTTCCTAGCTGGGATGTCTTCACCATAGGTTGGTGCCTGGGATTGTTCCTTCCCAGGAGCATAACTTCCTCTTTTTGAACTTGATGAAGTTTTTGACAGCCTCTGGATGGCAACATAATCCTCTGGAGTATCACTTACTCTCTCCAGCTTTGTGTCATCTGCAAGTATATGTGTAGATAGATATGTGCTGCACTTGTAGTTCCTTTCTGAGGATATGTACTTCCCCATCATCCAGATGATTAGTGAAGATATTGAGCAGGACTGGACCCAACACAGGCCCCTGGGCTACACTACTACTTACTGACTTAAGTTGCTTCCCCTCTGCTTACCCCATTCCTCCTCCACTGCTTACACCTCTATCTGTGCAACTCCTCCTCCTCTACCGAATCCAATGTATACTGCAGGCATGATAGGAATGAGATCATAGGAGGTCCCTCCTCTGCCTCTCAGGGCTCCCCACAGGGCTGTGCAGAGCCTCTGCCAATGTTCAAAGGCTTTTCAGAGCTTGCTGTGTGGCAGGGGGGACTGGTAAAATATGCTGATCCACGCAGAGTTCCCCACGTAGAGTTGGCCACAAAGAGTTGTCACACAGAGAGCTATCAAGGGAGAGTTGGCCATGAAAATTTGCCGCTTTCTCTGTCAGGGTGGTTGAAGTCTCCCATAGGGATGAAGGTCTGTGAATGTCAGGCTGCCCCTGTCTCTCTGTAGAGGACCTGATCCACTTGACCTTCCTCATCAGGTGGCCTGTAGCACAGCTACTATAGGACACCTACTGTAATGTTACCCTTAACTGTCTTCACTTTAATCATTACTCATAAGCTATTTGTTGGCTCCTCATCCATCCCCAGACATCACTCCATGCACTCCAGCTGCTCTGTCACATGAAAAGGCAATTCCCCCTCCCTATCTTCCCATACTGTCCTTCCTAATGAGCCTGTATCCTTCAATTGCAGTGGTCCAGTCACAGGAGCCATCCCATCACATCTCCATTTCCCCAACAAGATTGTTGCCCTGCAGCTGCACACATATATCTTAACTCATTGCATTTTTTTCCCCTGGTGTACATGTGCTTTTGCAAAGCCCCCTAGCACGTTGAGTTGCTGGAGAGGATTTGGTGAATTTCTCCATAATGGTTCATTGTAGGGACTTTCTTGATGACATGCAAGTGCTTAAGCCCAGTTGCGGGTTTTGTGATCCCTTCCTCCCGTATCTCCCTATGTCCTTTGTTCAGTGATCCTATCGTATTATCCTTTGCTCATCTTGATATAAGAAAGAGCTTATTTTACAGTGAGAGCAGTCGTTCATCAGAACAACTATCCCAGAAACATGGTAGAGACCCCATCACTTCAGATTTTCAAGACACAACTGGACAGAGTGCTAAATAATTTCACCTAGGCTCCCTTTTCCACAAAAAGTTGGACCAGATGATCTTTTGAGGTCCCTTTCAACCTCAGCTGTTATATGATTCTATGATCCTGTCTGTCACTCTCTCACAGAACTGCTAGTTAGCCTCTTGCTCCCCTGAAATTCCTAGTTCAAAGTCCTCCTAATGAGGTCAGACATCCTATTGCAAAAATAGCTTTGCCATGCTTAGAGAGATGGATCCCACCTGTCCCAAGCAGATGCTGACCTGCAAATAGGATCCCATGATCAAAGCCACAAAACCTTATTGCCAACATCAGTTCTGAAATCCACACATGACTACAGTCCAGCCTCACAGCAGTATATTTTGAGCAGGGCCAATGTGACTCCAGGGGTGATCTGGGGAGATCTCATACACCAAGTTAGGTGTTTCTTATTGATGTTTGTGAAACTATGGTTCTATAATAAGGAGGGGAAAATTAAAATCAGAAGGAAAAAAATTCAAAACCTGTGCATTTTGCACTCTCAAAGGGTTAATAAGACTTGGACTGGCAGTTGTTATTTCAAAAGCTGAAGTAAATACACAAATATGTAGATCTAGATCTTAATTCACTTGCATATCTGCCACATTTGGAACTATTATTGAGTTATATAAGATTTCTTAAAATTAAAACATTTCTAAAACCTATAAAACAGCTTCATTGCTGAGTATATTGTTCTTTATAGACTGTCTTCAGAAAAAAACAACCATATGGATCTGGGTTTTTTTTACAATATCTTTTACCGAGCAAGAGTCTCTTTAAAAAATAATTAGAACAATAATAAGAACAAGAAATGCTGTCAGTATTTTAAATGCTTTGATCCAAAAACATTTACTTGGCTCTATATAATGTATTATAAACCAGAAAAACATTGAATTGATCCCATTGCCTTAGAGTTCTGGTTATATTTTGCAAGCATAGTTTTGACATTTTTGTGATAAGTACACACCTTCTAGGAGATTAAGAGATAAGAGGAAGGAAAATTGTTGGATTTCCTCTCAGATACTGTCCTTTTTTCATTAAAAAAAGTTAATTGCAGTCAATAAAATGAAATCTCTGTGTCTGTTACTGATTGAAAAACATAACACTTACTTTTAGAAGGTCTGCTTTCATTGCAAAAAGTAAAGAAAAAAACTGCTGATTATTCAACTGACAGTGTTTTTACGTAACTGAAAGGTGTTAATTGAAAATATGTTAGACTGATTTAGAAACGTAGGACTTGATTACCGAGTAAAATTAAGGATAATTAAGGGAGTATTTTACATCCAAGTTGAAATGTAGTTTCTTTGTAGTGAAATAGGAGCTTTGTTAGGGGTTGGAGTTAGGCAGGATTTCATCCTTACATGTTGAACTAATATCGACATTATTTACACATGAAGAACAAGAGCGCCTTTATGATCTCTTTATAGAAATCCACCTCCAAAATAGTTTTTTTTATGACATGTAGCCTAAAAATAAACCGCAAAATTGCCGTATCACCATACCTATCTAAAATGTAGATACCAGCTTAGGGATTTTTACACTATGCTTCTCTTAATTAATTTTCTCTCAACTTTGTAGTTTTTCTTATATGCAGATTTGTAAAGATTGTTCAGCCGAGCTTGAAACTTAAAGCCACTTCTTTCCTTATCTGTTGTCTTTGTTAGAGGTCTGTCTTGCAGAGACGATTGCAGTGTTCTTTGTGATCCAGGACAGCAGTGCACCATGCCCTGCAGAAGATGAGACACTAGGAAAATTGAGTTCAGATCCCTGATACTGTTTTGGAGAGCTATCACTGAGATAAAGATGAAGGAGTTGCAGATATACCTGCATATTCCTTTTGAAAAAAAATATATGCTTTATGTTCAGAGCCTGATACCTAATATGTATCAGCTATAGGGGAAATAAATGTGGGTCTGCAGTAAATAATGTTTCCTATAAAGAGTTACAGATTGCATAAAAGCTGAGTTATGCATCTTGAATTTGTCTGAAAACAAACATAGTTTCTATTTTGGTCACAGAAACAACTGAGCAACGCTAAACTCTCATCTCATCAAAATTCACTTTCTGTCTGTCTTGCTGTGGAGCCTTCACTGCCATCTGGTATATTTTATTTTCTTCCTCTTCAGATGCGTACCCTTAAGACCCAGCTGCTATGCAACCCTCAATCTCTCAAAGCCTTTCTCCAATAGTTCCACACTTGAGTTACACAAGCTATTCTGTTCACTACTGGGGAGTCTTTAACTTACATGAGCTCATAAAGCCCAGTATCACAGGTTGTGACCTTGGATGAAATGATAGGTTTTTAAGTCTAGTATTACTCAGGCTAAACATGAGCCGGGTGAATGAGTGAATGTCAAGATTCAAGGTATTTGTAAAAAGTTCCCTGGACTTCATTCAAGTTTTTCAGAGTCCATGTCTTATTAGTTCTACAGGAATACTGGAATGATCTGTGTAGATTTTCCATAAAGACATTTTGGACTCTAATTTTTCCGCACTGACTGTTAATGGCCATTCAGTGGTTGGAAGATTTGCTAAGGAGTCGATTGCAACATGAAATTAATCTCAATTGAGTTTCCATGCAAATGGAAAATCAGAAATAATCTAAAAGTAGTTTATTTGGGGCTTGTTTCTGGCCTGTTGTCTTTCTTCTCCTCCATATACATATATTCTACAGCAGTGACATACCAGAAGCAGTTCCAGTCTGGATACCAGATTTCATCTATATGCTGATGACACTACATGATAGGCTTGTCCAAGCACCTCAGAAAATTGGATCACCTTTGCAAGCTGACTTTGTGGTATTTCAGAATTGCTTGAGGAGTAATAAATTAGTGCTAAACTTTGAGGAAATGTTATAAAATTCACTTTTAATTCTAAGTTAAGAACGTCAGTAACTCAGTTGCTGTTAGGTAGTGAATATACTTATGATTTTCTTTTTTTTTCTTTTCAAGCTGTTCAGTTTCATTAAATACCTTGTTATTTACCCATCTAAATTACTTTTCGCCTGGCCTGAGTAAAGAATTTCAATGTGGTCCTCTGAAATTGTATCTGAATACATTATCTCTCAGCAACAACTGGGCAGTGGTAGAGGTAGAAGTAGGGATAGAATTCCATGAAGTTTATTACTGCTTATAAATTTTCTGTAGTGTCATAAAGTATTCTAATCTATTGAATTCCACAAAATAGAAGTATTAATGTAAAGAAAGCACATAGTTCCTTACTCTGTTCTTTTATTGGTAGGTATTTTTACTGAATGCCTGTTGCTTTCAGTTGTATTGCATTCACTAAATGTTTTTTAGTTATTTTTTATGATGATCGAAAGTAAAACTGATTGGTCCTCATGTATGATTTCATAAGACAATAGAAATAATAATTCAATTGAAATAATAATAGCCTACACATTTCTTAGTGAAATTACTCCTTAGTCATAGACCTGATGTAGAGAAAAGATATTCTATGATTCTATGATATGACAATACAGAATGTGTCTTTATTAGCAAGTAATATAGTAGGAATGGAGCAGCAAGTTGGTGGAAATGTCCCATTATATACAGTTAAAGACATGCAGAACAGACTAAATTTAGATTGTTCCATTGGATCAATCTTATCTGCTATGTATTCAGTTCAAATCTTTCTGAAGAAAAATTACTTCACAAGCTAAATTGTCCTTCAATGACTTTCTTAAGAAGTCTCACCCTGTCCTTGCAAACACTTCACGCAGAAGAGGATTTTGTGTCATGGTCCTTGATGATATTGCCAGACAGAGATTTACATCTGAAAGCTTTATGTTCCTGTCTGTTCCATTACTGATCACAGTGAAATTTACACTGCTTAACCCATCTCTTTTCTGGGTTTCAGTATTGTTCAATCAGCAGCCTCAACAACCTGACCCGTACACCTGAAAAACATGTATAGCACAGCGATAAAACTACCAAAGCAGAAAATGGAGCATGAGTTCCTCCTATTACTGATGCTCACTGCGACCAACGTGGACCAAGGAATTGTGTTAGGATGTGCCTTTTGGGCAAAAGTAGAAAATGAGACCTGTAATTATACATGAGAGTACTACCTCTGACTTCATACTCTTACAGAGATGGAGGTCTGCAGTACCACTCCACATGTGCAGTTCTTGTCTCTGGTCCTCAGAGACATCATTTTCACTTTCTTGAATTGTCTTCACAGTTTCCTACCAATCCTTTTGTAGTCAGAAGCAAGCATGTAGCTAGCAATCTCCTGACATTGTTACTGGGTTATTCTCCTTCCTGAGAAACTTTCAGTGCTTTCATGCTAGACGCCATGGCGTTTTTTCCTGGACCCATATCATACCAAGAAGAGAGCACCCATCTTTGAGAAAATAAATCCACACACATAATTAAATTGGATTTATTTAATAAATGAAAGCTCCTCCAAATTTAAAGGTTCAGATATCAGCTGAGAGAAGAAAAGTTAATACACTACAACCACCCTAACAAAAGAATGGTGATCTGGATCACACACTCACTATCCTACCTCAAGGATAGTCCTTGGAAAGATGTCCTAGACCAAGGGGGAGATTGGATGACCCCAACTCCAGCCAGCTGCTCACGAGGTGACTCCAAAGATGGCCACAGGCAAAAACCCCGTTTTAAAGCCCCATGGAGTATGAACTGTGGTTAGTCAAGCCATTTCGACTTCTCATTGGCTGCCAGCCAACTTCCTGGGTGTATTCCCAGGCTGGTAAGCTAGTTCCTAACTAGCCTAGGTTCTAGCAGATTCCCTGAAATCTGCCTGACAACTGCTGACTCACAGCTAGAAGGGAAAGCATCTGCCACACATACCTTGCTGGGTTTTCTACATGTGGCAGAGTAGTTCTTACTATAAAGAAATACAATGATAAAATGCATTATTAAAACACAATGATTGAAATAACAGGGAATATAATAATAGTATTGCTATGTCACCTCTGTAGGGGATGACAACAATGAAGATATGACAGGAAAAGGAAGGAGAAGAAAGGGAAGGAGCTACAGAGTTGCAAAGAGTTTAGGGCTGTTAAGAAACATCAGACGTGAAGGTACATCCATCTTCTGCAGCACAGGAAGCACTCTGAAGTTGCACAATAGCTCAAAGGTCTGAGAATTCTCCTTTGGTGCAAATATGGTAGGTATGTACAAGAGAAGATTGAGAACTGCATTGAGTAATGGACCAACATGTGCTCAGTGGAGAAGGAAACACTACATTTCCAAAACTGTAGATTTCCTCTTACAGAAAGCACATTAAGTGTCTCATCTGTTTGAATTAACTTTTCTTATGAGGGAGGGAGATTTTTTATTTATTTATAAGGAAAGTTATGACAAGGATTCACAACCAATTTTGAAGGTTATTTTGTCTATCCTTTTGGTTAGCTGCCTGGAGAGTGCTGAGGAATAACACAGGGCAATTTCTATGGGAGAATTTGAAGCAATCCTCTAATAGCTGTGGCAGAAGATTATCTGGATGCAAGTTCCTAGGCAGAATAGATTTTCTGTCTGTCGGATTAGATCCAAACCATTTATTTCAACAATCATTAATTCTCATAGCATTCAGGCTTTTAGAAATAGTTCACCAAGTACTGAATAAAAAGCTTTTTATAAGACTGACCAAGATTGTACCAGTTCTAAAGATTTCTCAGTAATTAAGCAGACACATGCAGGCTGAAGGTTCCTCGTGAGTGATTGGATTATGATTTTCTTCCTACACATAACTTTTTATTTTATTTTTCTTTTTTTTCCTTTTTTTTCTTTTTTTTTTTCCCTTTTAGAAGTAAATACAATGCTTCAGCATGACAAGTAAATCACTGGGCATGTCAAATTTTGTTACCTTGACTACTGCAGCCAGTTGCTTTATAACCTTTTGTTTCTGTTATTCCACCCCTCAACTTCATCCAGCAACTGTCAGTAAAATTATTCTCCTTTGTCAGTGCTCAGATCATATCATTCCACTGCTCTGTAGCTCCCTGCATTGCTGTCTTATCTTCTTCTGAATCAAAGCTATACATTTTATCTCAACTGACAAGGCCTTTTAGAAACCTGCTTACATTTCAATTTTAGATAATAATTAGGTCTCTGATTCAAGTTTACTCTCCCCTGGGTCACCTTTCCTGGACGTAGTTATTGTGAAGTTTTCATCTCGTGATGAACTATGTTTCAAATAGCTGGCAGATGGAAACAGACAGTGTATCCTTACAAAGTGCTGTACCCTGTGCCTTACCATCTCAAGCACAAGAAAATCCATGAGTTGAGGTAAAACTCAAGACAGAGGAAACACATTAAAGCTGTGCAGTTACTTACTTTACCAGTTCCTTGGCTAACCAAAACACTGAAAAGAAAATATTTGAGACAAGAAAAAAATTGTATTTTTCTTTCTGTAATGGTAACAAGACAAAGAAATCTTTCCTTCTGTTTCAAATAAAATTTTTGATTGAACCATGGAATGCTATTTTGAGGGGGTTGGGGGTTTGGAGATTTTTTGTTTGTTTGTTTGGTTTTTTAAATTGGAGATCAATTTCTTCAGAAATCCATTTCTAAAGGAATAATAATTATGTTGAAAATAGACAATTTGATTATTCATTTTTTCATTCCTTTTTTTTTCTGGCTGAAATATTACAACACTCAACAGGAATTTGTAAGTTGCCACATTTTTTTCATTGAAATAGCCAAAAAAAAATACAATTCATCCATTTAGTCATCTCAATCCGCATAACTTTTTATCTTGGCAATCTGACTGTGCATACAAATCTTCCTGCTAGTAATGTTACATAACACCCCTTTACAGCAAGGAGTACTGTTCCAGCTCCAAAGACTAGTGTGATTTAACCTGCACATAAAATCGACATGTGTTCTACAGGTGTCACGGCCCACCCAGGAGAGGGGGACAAGTGACTTAGATTCATAATTACTCAGCGGAATGGACAATAGTGAGACAAGTCTCAAGGTCCATAAACAAACATTTATTAATTTCTCACAACATACAGATCAGACTCATGACAATCGATTTTAGTTACAAGGCACATTAGGGCAGGCAATATACTGTGACTTAATAATAATCAGGAAAATTCTAGGTATATAATGAACTACAAATACTTAGTGATAACAAGGGAAAAGAACATATAACAAATTATAACAGGCAATATTATACTTAACCATTACAAGAAAGAAACTTAAGCATAAACTAAATAAACAGTATGATAGGCCTTGCGTTCCTTAGCAAGAAAAGAGGAAAAGAGAAGAGAGTGAAAGACATCCCCAGTCCAGGTTTCTGCATTGGTCCAACCACCCAGAGTTCAGGATGCATCCATTATTGTCTTCTTTCTCCTTTCTTCTTGTTTCTTCTTCTTCTTGATTCTTTCTACATGTGGACGTGCAATATGTCAGGGAGCAGATCAAGGCACTTCATTGTTTATGATAATCCTTATAAGCATATGTGATTGCCCTATCTCCTTGGGAGTTACACTAGGAGACAAGGCCATCCTGCCTACACATGAGTCCTGATCTCATGTATATATTTTTTGCCAGGGCTACCTGAGGTGTCTGTCTCCTGCTCAGCCTTATCAGATACCTTTCTCCATGCCATTTAGCACTTATCAGTTCACCACAATAGGTCCAGGTGAGCTCAACTGTTACAGACAAAAAAAAGCACTGTGCTTAGGGGTTCATTTACCCCTCTCTCAGCTTCACTTTTTCTCTGTACTGAACCAATCTCTTGCATCTCTTTTATTACTCCCATCCAGTATCTAACATCTTTTCATGCTACTTATAGAAATTTACTTTTCATGTCTTGTAGAATGATCAGAGTTCCTTCAGGCATTGAGTATTTCATAAAATAACAGGCTAACCTACAGGCTTCAAGACACCTTCTGAATTCCTTCTCCAAGGCTTTTTTTGAGTACATCTGACAGAGATCTTTGCTATTTGCCTTCACATGTTCTTTTAAAAGGGAAAAAATACCCATAAGGTTTTTTTATCTGAGAGATAGCAAAGTATTTGACAAAATTTACCCATGTTACAAATAGATAAGCAAAGAATCATTAAAACAATCTTGGGATTAAACATTTTGGAAGCAATATCTAATCTTAGAAAGTAAATTACAAAAGAATCCAAGATGACACAGATGAATTGATTTTCATACAGTGTTATCAGCATGGGAATTTAGCCAAGTGATAACATCACAAGTCAATTTACAACTTTAAAAAATACTTTTCTTGATAGTAACACACTTGAGGTTTAGGAGTTAAGTGAGGTGAGCCAGAGAGTTTTCTGTTGCTCTTTGGAGTCTTTTTCTTTTTTCACTTTTACAGTGTGGAACAATTCGAGATGAAGTTTCAAAATCAAAATAAATCTGATGATAGCCATAAAACAAAACATGGAAAACCAAGCAAATTCTAGTACATAACTGGGAGTTTATGGAGGAAAAATACCCCACAAAATAACTTTTCACATTTCCAGATAAATTGTTAACATTTTAACTTACAACTTAGCTAATGCCAAGGGTGGATTCTTCTGGACCAAGCCATGCCAGTAAGTCACTATTCTAGCTGTTCACCCCCAAAACACTGCTGGAAACTATCACTAGCATTGATCTATCAGGAGCTTAGTTCACATGTATACCTTGTAATATGCTTCAGGCAAGAACAGTCAGAGAAGCTGGAGCCACCATTATACACTGTTTAGGAAAACCTGGCTGATTTCTGCCTCCAGCAAACGAAAGACACTTGCTGTTCTCCAAGAAATAATGAAGAATTGGAAATCTGCTGGAAGAAATCACTTCCACTGGCATATCTGTGTCAACTGGAAACATATTTGTCCAGTGCTGAATAGAGCTTGATTCTGCTTCTCTTGCTTTAGTCAAGTAATGCCATAATATGCAAATATTGTCATGGGTTGACACAGCAGCATGACTCTGGGCATTTGGTTTGATAACATGATCACCTTTACATAATTGTTATTCTGTGAACAATCTCCAGTATGTCAGCTATCAGAAAACTGCCTCCTTCAGTACTAAGGTCAAAATTATTAATGAGGAATACACACAACAAAAAAATAAATCTGGGAAACTTTCAAATATTAGGGAGGTAATATGCTTCAGAAAATGCAAACAAATTCTTATTTTACTTTCACTGACAGTGTATGTGTTATAGACTAAACAAATCAGTCTCACCCCTCACAGATGAATGAATGCAGGAAACCCTGCGTTCTTCAGTTTAGGGTAGGGCAGACGGTGATGCATATAACAGACCTATTCTCTGTGATCAACTAAAATATCTGAAATTTTAAGTAGATCCCCGACTTTTAAATAGAAAGACACAGGCTGGCTTTTCTTTACTGTTATGATTAAACCAAATGAAATTTGGCAGGCATGGACATGAGAGAGGCAATGAAACAGAATAAATAATCAAGGGCCTGACTGAACAGAAATATTTAGGATCACAAGGTAACTTCTGTTGGAAGAGATCTCAGGTAGTCTCAAGTCCAATTTCCTGCTTACAGCAGGGTTAACTGGGTGATCAGTCCAAGTTGCTCAGGGTTCGTTCAGTCATCACTTGAAAATCGTCAAAGGATGGAGACTGCACAACATCTCTGAGCTACTTGTACCACTGCCTAACATCATCAATCTTGAGAATGGTAAACTTGGAAGGCATCCCAACCAAGGGGATGTGGGCCAGCTGCCCACATGACAACTCCAAAGATGGCTGCCAGCAACTCCATTTTAAAGCCTCAGTCGAAGATGGACTGTGGTCAATCAAATCATCTCGGCTTCTCATTGTCTACCCGCCAACTTCCTGGCTGTCAGCAGATTCTCTGAAATCTACCTGGCAACCACTGACTCACAGCTCGAGGGGGTATTCCCAATCAGGGGGGTAAAGCAGCTGTCACATGTCCTTACAGGGCAAGCGCTCTAGAACCACCATCTCAGTGGCACCTCTTGAACTCTCTCACGCATATTGATGTTTTCCTGTATTGGAGGGTTGCCTACTTTGAAGCCAGAAGAGCTCTGTCCATCTATGTGTGTGTATGTGACTGAGATGGTCAGTACCTACAGCTGGATTGGGGCCATGACCCTTGGGTGTCATATGCCTGAATACCATCAATGGGGTCCAAGGGGACCTTCTGGGCAGTCATCCACATTGTGTAAACGTGTATGTATCTGTAGATATAGACATACATGCACATTCTCCTTAAGGAACTCAATTCCACTCTATCAGAGAAGGGAGCAGGATGAGGCTTTTGGTGCTGTTTTTGTTTCTGTGAATAATTTTGTCTGTCTGTGATCAGGGTGGCTAGACAGGTATATATGCATATAGGTGTACGTGTATGCATGTATGCATGCATGTGCATGTATGTATGATGTATACACGTGGTCTGTGTGTGTTGTTATTGGGAATACATGCAAAGGTTTGCTACTGGTTGAACCTCAGGTCTTGAAGCTGGGAAAATTCACCTCCCTCTGATTGTTGGGTCCAGTCTTATTTCTCCTAATACTAAACTTTGAAAAATTTTCTTAGAAGTGGTGAACACTGTTTGCATTATTGAAAACTTATTACAGGGACCCATCTTGCTTTCATCAGGAAGATGATTTGATAACATAATCAGCCATTTCATAAAACCACAATAATTATATTTTGGGCAGTAAGATGCATTTGTAGTTCTTAAACTGATATAAATCAGCAAAGTTCTCTTTAAACCATATATATTAGATAACATTGTATTTCAAAGTAATCTGTAATAATGTGATCTTTGATCAGACACAGGAGGTTGGAGTTATGAGGATGAGAAAATGTGCTATAATTTGGTAGGTGGATAAGTAGATTGTACTTCTCTTGATTTCTAATTTTAAATAATTGCACAGGAACTCAGAACATTGCAATTGCTGATTTTTAGGTATTTTATCTCCCAAAGAATGGATCTAAGATACATATATACTAAGAATATAAGCTTACTAAATGCCCTCTAATTTTCACATGTTCACTCTACCACGAAGACAATGAACAAAATTCTTTCAATGCATGTTTTTAACAGCGGAGTGTGTTCTGGCATGTGAAGTGCATTTCGGCAACACATGAAATTAAAGCCACTATAGATTAAATTGTACCCCAAATCAAATGCTACTAACCTAATTAACAAGTTGAATTAAGAACCATCAAGTATTCATCAAGAAGATTTTCCTTTTCATTAATCTCTCTAATCACGTAATCCTCAGAGTACCAACGAAGTTGCTTGGTCACATCAAATATTATGAGGATAATTAAACTGAAGTGAGAACTTAAATTCTTTTTAGTTAGCACTCATTCCAGAGTCATTAAATGTAGTAGTGCCAGTGCTTCACAGTAAAAAGATTGCTGAATTTTCTACTAAATCTTATGGGCCACAAACTGTGTATGTCCAAAATTCAATTTCTTCCTCTATTTGGCAGAGGTATTAGGACCTCCCAACTGATAGATATGGGCTTTGCCTGGGCAATAAGGTTATTCAAGTTTTCTAACAGCTAAGGAATGCCTTACTACCCGAGCAAGATACAATCTCTTTCCTACAGTTGCAATTACACTAGATATTTATATTCAGGTTTATGTGTGTTCAGTCTGTCTTTCATTCTCAGTCCCAGCAATCACATTTGAGTTTCAGGTTCCATAGGTTGCCTGAAAAAGATTTCTTCAGTCTTCTAATAACCATATCTATTCATCTATGCACTCAGGAAAACCAATATATATATAAAATCTATGAGACAAATCAGAAACTAATGAGAGAAAATCAAATACTACAATGAGCCACTTGTTTCCTAGCATCTCAGAGGACATGGACAACAGCAAAGACCTGCAAGGTTTCCTGCTTTATTGTGTCAGCTCTGTTTTCAAATATAAGATTTATTGGCTCATCTATTTACCTGAGGGCATTCCTCCCATATGCCATACTGGTTACATTACTTACAATAAATAAAATTTTAGTCGGACATTTGAATTCAGGCCTTAGATCAGATGAACATCTTCTTCAGGGTCCTAACCTCATCATTTTAGCTTCATCATTTGAATTGACTTGAAGTAAAGATTTGACATGTTTCATCATCTGTAATTGCACAAATGGAGCTTGTCTTGCATTTTTAAGTGTAAATATTTCTATACAGGTCTAAGTGTTCTTTTTAAAAAAAAAAGTCAAGACCTCAGTTTGGAAAGCTGTGCTGAACAGTCCTTTGAAAGCAATATTATGAGTTTTACTATTCTAGTCTCTCTACATCATGGGAGGACAATTTATCAGATAGAGCACTGCATAATTTATAGCAGTAACACATCTCTAAGCACTCAGTTAAAGAAATCTGTGCCTCACTTCTGAAGGACTTGCTTCTCATCCTATATATACCAAGTAGATGCAAATCTTGTTTTGCAGTGTTTGTCTCTCAGTAACTGGCCTTGGGTGAATGATGAATGCGATCTAAATTCAGCATCTTTACAAGTTGTTTTGAAGAGGTGATTTGAAGTGCAACTTAATTGCATCACTTTATTTTGGTAATACTGCCCTAGGATATTCTTCTGTCAAAATCAAATAATGGACATTTCCAAGATTTTTCCCCACATTTTGCCACTCCCTTATATGTTCTTTTTGTTTTTCACCTGCTTCTAGAGTCTTTCCTTTTCTTTTTACCTTTTCTCACTTGCCTTTTCTTTCAAGTTGTGGCAAGCAGAGGATGGCAGTGCTTTTCTAAATGCTATGGCCAAGGAATTACTGTATGAGTACTCAACTATATATTAATCTAAATGAAAAATTTTAAAAAGGAATCCTCACATTAATTTCTTGTGTTTGCCAGTTGTTACAGAAGAGCCAGACTCAGGCTGTGTGTTTTACTTTGAAATGTGAATTTAGGAGACATCAATCTCTGAGGACAACAAAAATATTTGCAATGTCTCATAAAATATATAAATAAACAAACAAATAAATAATCAGATTTATGTTTAAGGGAATAACACAGAAGATTGTCTATTTCTTTATTTAATGGTTTAAAAATTTGACTCAAAAGCTATCTGTCAGTAACATAATGCTTAAATCAATCATGTAAGAAACAGGCCTGAATATGGTTTTCCTATATCACTTCCAATTCATAGTAACAACTCTCTACACAATATTCCTACAGCATTAAGAAGTCTAACCCCAAAGATCTTCAGTAACCCCAAAGATCTTCAATAACATCCTCTTAAAGTAGTTGTTAGCATAGTGGTATATTAAAATAAACATAATTTGCATGCTATTATCTAAATATTAAATGGAAGGCATATTTGTATTTTTTTCACAATTCCGGCTTCATTTTCTATTTTGTACCTCAAAGTATTTACTTTCTAGTTACCTCGTATGTAAATCATAAGAAAAATTTTGGTTCTATGTCTAAAAACGTGTCAGGACATGGAAATAAACATTATAACAAACATTTAAATTTATAGCACAATTTAAAAATTCATTGAAGGTCTAATAAAACTTTGGGTGAGATACTCTCATGCATATCAGTGTATCTTCCTTTTTCTTAAGTGGAAAAACGTGTATGTGAATTAACTGGGATATTGTATTTAATATTCTCTTTCATGTATACACTAAGCTTCTATCCTGGATCATCTAATCATTTCTAAGTGTTACCATCTCCTGTGCCAGTGCAGAGGATAAAAGTGTTTATTAGTTTATCCTGGATGACTGAGCACTTTTGATTTCTCTATATGAACTGACTGTTCTTATCTAGGGTATTGGGTTTGTGCGGCCAGGTTTTGGTAGGGGGAGGGCTGCAGGGGCAGCTTCTGCAAGAAGCTGCTCAACGCTTCCCCTAGGTGCAACAAAACCAATGCCAGCCAGCTCCAGAGAGACTCACCGCTGGCCAAAGCTGAGCCTATCAGTGATGGTGATAACGCCTCTGTGAAAACATATTTAAGAAGAGGGGGAAAAATTACTGTGCCACAACTTGCAGGGAGAGAGACAGAGAGAGAGATGAGTGACAACACATGCAGATATAAAGGTCAGTGAAGAAGGAGGAAGGGGTAAGGTGTGCTCCAGGCACTGGAGCAGAGGTTTCCCTGAACTGTGGTGAAGGACTGTACCTCTGCAGTCCATGGAGGTGATGAGGATATAGATATCCACCTGTAGTCTGTGGAGGACCCAAAACTGGAGTGAGTGGATTCCTGAAGAAGGTTGTGACTCCGTGGGAAACCTGTGCTAGAGTAGACTCCTGGTAGGACCTTTAGCCCATGGACAGTAAAGCCCACACTGGAGCAGGTTTGTTGACAGGACTTGTTACCCTGTGGGGGACTCATGTTAGAGCAGCCTGATCTGAAGGACTGCACCCCATGGAGAGGACTCGTGTTGTTGCAGTTTGTCAAGAACTCTCTCTCATGAGAAGGACTCATGTTAGAGAAACCTTGTGAAAATGGTCCCCTGTGAGGAGTCCTCCCTAGAGGAAGAAGGAGCAGTAGAGACAACATCTGAGGAACTGACCATGACCCCCATTTCCTGACCCCCTGTGCTGCCTGCAGGGAGTAGGTGAATAACTCAGGAGTAAAGTTAAGCCCGGTGTCAAAGTTTGACCCTGGCCAGCAGCCAAGTGCCCACACAGCTGTTCTCTCACCCCCTCTTCTCTGCTTGACAGGGAGAAAATATATCGAAGGGCTCAAGGTTTGAGATAAGCACAGGGAGATCACTTGCATTTAACATCCCGGGCAAAACAGACTCAGTTTGGGGAAAATTAGTTAGATTTATTAAAAGAACAAATCAGAGAAGAGTAGTGAGAAATAAGAAAAAACAGATCTTAAAAGCAGAACATCTTCCCCTCATTCCTCCCTTCTTCCCGGGCTCAACATCAATCACAGTTTATCCACCTCTTCCTCCTGAGGGGTGCAAGGGGACAAGGAATGGGGGTTACAGTCAGTTCATCCTACGTTGTCTCCACCACTTCTTCACTCTATGGGAGGACTCTTCACTCTTCCCCAGGGCCATTGTGGGCCTTTGTCTCACAGAAGACAAGCTTCATGCTCTCTTCTCTGGCGTGAGTCGTCCCATGAAGGGCAATTCACCACAAACTGCCCAATGTGAGACACCTCCTGAGGGGCAACCCACCCCTAGTGAGTGTGAGATGCAGTACTTCAGGGAAACTGCTCCAGCATGAGTCCCCCACAGCATCTCAAAAGTCCCACCAGCCAACCTGCTCCAGCGTGGGCATTCACTCTTCCACGGGCTACAGGTTCTGGCAGTGACCTACTCCAATGGGGGCTTCCCACGGTGTGGGATCCTCTGCCCCATACTGGCCATCTACACCCTGCCAATAGGCTGCAGGGGGACAACCCGCTTCACCATGGTCTGCATCACGACCCAGAGGACTCTCTGCTCTGGCACCTGGAGCACATCCTCTTCTGCTCCTTCTTCACTGACCATGTTGTATTCACAGATTCTCACTTCTCCATCTCTGTGCCAGATGTTGTGTGGCACAGTTCTTTTTCCTCGTTTCTTAAACATGTTTTCACAGAGGCGTTCCTATCCTGTCATTTTACTGATACTCTTTGGAGCCGGCTGGTATTGACTCTGTCAGACTCGGGAAACTTCTAGGACTGCCTTGCAGAAGCCACCCGTAGAGCTCCCACCTCCAGCAAAATAAGGCCAGGAAAACCCAATACACTTGGGAAGAAGGAAGGGGTGGAAAGAAGAAGTCAATTTTTAAGATTTAGGTTTATTTCTCATTGCCCTTCTCTAGTTTGATTGTTAATACATTTAATTAATTTCCCCAAAGTCGAGTCTGTTTTGCCCAGGACAGTAACTGTGAGTGATCTACCTGTCCTTATCTCAATCTATAAGCCCTTCCTTATATTTTTTCTTCCCTGTCCAGCTGAGAAAATAAAGTGATAGAGTGGCTGTGGTGGACACCTGCCCACTAGCCAGGGTCGAACCAATTCATGTGGATACAATGAAGTTTCCTTTTCATGAATGTTTATTGTAGATGGAAGGTGTACGTTTATAATAATATACACATATGTGTATATATATGTGTATGTGTATAGAAGTATTTTGTAACCAGAGCTTTATTTTGCACTCAAATCAAAAATATCAGGCATCAGAATTTTGTTCACTGTTTACTTCTCCCTTGACCATAGATTAAAGGACATAGAAATAGAGAAGATCTATCAGTTAATGTACATAAAATCTTGAGGACAAACAATATTGTTGCCTACATTACATCTTGTGTGGTACCCTTTCTCATCATAAATGTCTCAGGTGATGGAGTTTAAAGATTTACCTTGGGAATTTGTTACATAATTTGAAATCTATCACTGGCAATATAGAATTTTCCTGTCTTTAATATCAACTGCTATTCCTGGTAATGAAACATTGTACTCTCCCAGATCATTCTTTTTATCTCTAACTATTCGCATCCTTCAAGAAAACCTACTTTCTACTAAGCAGGCTATGTGTTGCAATAAAAGAGGAAACAATCTCTGTTGTGGAAAAGACAAAACAATTTCTTTTGTGGAAAAAAGGACAAATCAATTTCGCAGAAGCTGAACCCCCTTGCATTTCAGCTTGTCCTCAGATATCAGAGGGGCTAGGTGAGACCAGGCTTAGGTTCTGAGTGATGCCCAGTTCAGTATTACCAATGCGACATGTCAATGCTCCTTTGATCTGGCAGCACCCTTGGATTTACAAGGCCAACCTTCACGAGGGTGGCAACATACTTACATGGCCAAACTCTGCGTCAGTGTTGATAGGGACTCACATGGCCAGATCGGAATCAAATATAGTTTATTGAAGCAGCAGATATACAGATTCATTCTGATTGTCAGTGATAGTGACTGTCTGCAAAGCACATGCAAAAGTTACAATTGTATTAGATTATGAGCAGCTCTATAAAGATTTCCTAAGCATCCCAGGGCAGCACTGGTGAGACTGTGTTAAGATCTTACCCAAAGTTGTCACTATGGCGTGGAAGAGAGGCTCAGACTGTTGACTGATCCCAGAGTCCAGAGGTAGTTGGTGGTGATGTCTTCTGATTGTGGTGATATCTTCCCTGACGATGGTGGAATCTTTCCTAACATCCTCCCTCTTTTGAGTCTTTTTAAATTATTTGTTCCCTTTCAGGTGGATCTTGAATCACTCTAGTCATGCATATCTTTACCATGATTGGTGTAAATTTTCCTTGCTTCACATTTAAAAGTATAGACTAGAAAAATTCAGTGCATGAACTCAGTGAGGGGTGTTCATACCTTGGAGGCAGGTAGCTTTTGGGATGAAGGTGTGTTTTGGTATTATAATGAGATTATAATAAGTATAGTACACCCAAAGGATGATATCTATCAAAAGATGACACACTATTGGCCCAGGGTAGTGAATATGCGGTTTACTGGCTCCTTGTTGTCTCCAGGTTCCTTTACATGCACAGAGCTTGACCACAGTATCTCCACTCCATTCCACTCTCCATGTAGTTTTCTCTTAGAGTCAGAACATTAAGCTCCCTTAATGCTACAAAACCTTAATGTTGCCTTGGAAATCGCTGTGGGGAGAGCTCCCTTCATACCAGTTGCACATTGTCCTGGAAACTTTCTCAGTGTTCTGATGTGTGAGCAATGCTATATAGGTAATTAATTTTGGACAATTATCCCACATCACACGATGTGAGAAAGGTTCAGCAAAGATGGTTGCCTTATGGTTAGAACTAAAGTCTAGGCAAAAGGTGACTTAATTCTACACTATGTTATTTCACTTTTTAAATTTCCCATTCTGCAAATCTCTTCTATTTTTTTACCTTTTAATGTAGACTTTGTTCACATGAATATGGGATACCAATTTCCCTTCCAACCCAAATAATTCTACGATTCTATGATTCTATGATTATAATTTACAATGGAGAAGTGATACAATTTAGTGCAACTCTAGGTTTGAATTTATTTTTCTTGCATTTCTTGCCCCAGGTTTAATACAAGTCTTTACAAAGTCCCTGAGAGCACCTACTTTGGAGCCAATCTGACCCGTGGCAGAGTGACAGCTTGTGTGGTACCAGGGGGGTTCCCAAAGGGGGGACATCCATGAGAAGAAGAGAAACCCCCTCCAGAGATGCCAACTCCTGTGAGAAATCCTGGTAAGGAGTGGTCATTGCCAAAGCAACAGCCACCACCCCCTGCACCCTAAAAGGAGCCTCAGGGAGGGCAGGGGTCTGCAGATTCTCCTGCACAGAGCTTGGGTGCACAAAGCATGGGTGGCATGGCAATGTGTGCAGAATGATGCATGGGAAGGCCACTGAAAGCTCTGCCTTCACAGTTGCCCTTATAGAACAGATATGGGGCTCTGGAACTTGAGGGCCAAGCAAATGGGCATGTAAGTCAAAGTCCATCCAGGGGCTTGCTTAGGGTGACTCAGTCAGCCTCATGCATTAGAACTGATTCTATTAAGGAAGAAGGAAGGGTTATTGTTGTAGGCAATTCCTTTCTGAAAGGAATAAAAAGTCCCATATGCTGAAGGGATCCATCCCACAGGGAAGACTGTTGTCTCTGGGGTCTAGGTTAAAGATATTACAAAGAAATTCCCTGGTCTTCTATAGCCTTCTGATTATTACCTGTTACTGGTTATGCAGGTTGGCAGTGATGAGGTTGTGCATAGAAGTCCAAAAGCAATTAAAAAGGACTTCTGGACACTGAGGTGATTGGTTGAAGGAACAGAGCACAGGTAGTGTTTTTCTTAATCCCTTCAGTAGCAGGGAAGAATGCTGAAAGGAGCAGGAGAACACACGTCATTAACACGTGGCTCAGAGATGGTGCTACTGATGGAACTTCATTTTGTTTTAACATGGAGAGTTTTACATGACACCAGAACAGATAAGATCCACCTGAGAGTACTGAGGGAACTGGTGGAGAAGATCGCCAAGCCACTCTCCATCATTTATCAGCAGTCCTAGTTAACGGGAGGTCCCAGATAAGTGGAGGCTTGCCAACATGGTGCCCATCTACAAGAACTGCCAGAACTACAGGTCTGCCAGCCTGACTTCAGTACTGGGGAAGATTATGGAGCTCTTCATCTTGAGCATGTTCACATGACATATGCAGGATATGCAGGGGATCAGACCCAGCCAGGATGGGTTCATGAAAAGTAGGTCCTGCTTTACCACCTTAATCTTGTTATATGACCAGGTGACCTGCCTAGTGGATGAGGGAAAGGCTGTGGATATTGCCCACCCGGGCTTCAGTGAGGCCTGAGAATCCAGCTCCCATAGCATTCTGTTAGAGAGTCTGGCGGCTCATGGCTTAAACAGGTGTATTCTTCGCTGGGTCAAAAAGTGGCTGGATGGACAAGCCAGAGAGTTGTGGTGAACTGAGTTAAATCCAGTTTGTGGCCAGTCACAAGTGGTGGTCCCCAGGGCTCAGTTTTGGAGCCAGTCTTGTTTAGTATCTCTAGTGACAATCCAGGTAAGTGGGCCAAATACATCCTTTGTAAGTTTGTAGATGACACCAGGTTGGGTGGGAATGTTGATCTGGTTGAGGGTGTAAAGATTCTGCAGAGGGACCTGAGCAGGTTGGATTGATGGGCCGAGTTTCTACAAGGCCAAGAGCTGGGTCCTGCACTTGAGTCTCAACAACTACAGGCAA
This sequence comes from Apaloderma vittatum, assembly GCF_000703405.1. Classification (NCBI taxonomy): domain Eukaryota; kingdom Metazoa; phylum Chordata; class Aves; order Trogoniformes; family Trogonidae; genus Apaloderma; species Apaloderma vittatum. Next base: position 27,518 of record NW_009722029.1, on the reverse strand, counting down.
AACTACAGGCTAGTGGAGGAGCTGCTGGAAAGCTGCCTGATGGAAAAGAATCTGAAGGGTTTGGTTGACAGTCAGCTAAACTTAAGTCAGCACTGTGATAAGGTGGCCAAAAAGGTCAACATCATCCTGGTGTGTATCAGCAATACTGTGGCAGGAGGAGGGAAGAGATCGGGCCCCTGTACTCAGCACTGGTGAGGTCACAGCTTGAGCATTGTGTTCAGTTTTGAGTACCACAGTGCAGGAAAGACATTGAGGTGCTGGAGCAAGTCCAGAGAAGGGCGATGAAGCTGGTGAGGAGTCTGGAGAACACGTCTTATGACAAGTCACTGAGGGAACTAGGATTGTTTAGTTTGGAGAAGAGGAGGCTGAAGGGAGACCTTATCACTCTCTACAACTACCTGAAAGCAGGTTGTAGTGACGTGGGTGTTCGTCTCCTCTTCCAAGTAACCAGCAGTAGGATGAGAGAGAATGGGCTCAAGTTGTGCCAGGGAAGATTTAGATTCGATATCAAGAAAAAAATTCTTTACTGAAAGAGTGGTGAAGCATTACAACAGATTGCCTGGGTCGGTGGTGGAGGTACCATCCCTGGAGATGTTCAAAAAACATGTAGATGTGGCACTTCAGGACATTTTTTAGTGGTCATGGTAGTGATCGGATGATGGTTGAACTGGATGGTATTAGAGGTCTTTTCAAACATTTATGATTCTATGATTCTGCAGTCCAGTGAATAAATAATATGGATAGATATTGTAGATACTAGAAATCCCATAAAAAAAACCCCTCTATAGTTCACGATTGATATCATTCTTGTTACTCTGTTTATTATGACTTTCTCTGCTGTTGACATCTACTTAAAATGCATTATCTTTTGATTTATCCTCACTCAGCTCTCTCTGAAAAAAATAAGATCATATTTTAAAAATCTCCAGTGATCATAAATATGATTTTATAGCTTTATCTCCATAGTTTCTTTAATTTTAGTTAATTCTGACTTCATTTAGGGAGAAAATTTCTTTATTCTCATGGGTTTTATGTTGCTAAATACTATATCTGTGCTAAGCATATGTTAAATAAATTAATCCACTGTAGCCCTTAAGCCCAGGAAACACACACTTATCATGTTAGTGAGAAGCCACAAGTTTTGTATTAATTTAACGATATAGGTCAGAAATTTTTGATCCCTGTCTGGGCTTGTCCTGTCTTGAGTTTATTCCAGACCATTTTATCTGAAATAACAAATAGTCTAACTGTGAGTTAATTAACAGGTGACTTGTCTTCATGTTAATATAGATTTTGTAATTACAAAATTCTACCCTAAATGTTAAAGAGTTTATGTTAATGATCTAGCAAAGTGTTTACTGGTAACTAACTGTGGACTAACAGGGAAAAGAACCATTATCAACACAAAATTTTAAAACTTAAAAAAGCAGCATCATCACCCAAAGAATCCCTCATCTTCAGCATCACACTATTCCCAGTAAAGAACTTCAGATTTTGACAAGCTGTCACAACAAAAGATAGGAAAAGAGGATGATATTCAAAATTTTGTATATATATCATTTTAAACTACTTTTAAAAGTAATTAAACGTAATCGTTGCGGGGGTTTTTTCTCTAAATTTTACTGTCATAAATGGACTCAGAAGAGCTATTTCCCTGCATGTGACTAAACATGGAGTACTGCTTGGAAGTGAAAATTGCAGATGACACCAAGCTGGGAGGGAGTGTCGATCTCCTGGAGGGTAGAAAGGCTCTACAGAGGGACCTGGACAGACTGGATCGAAGGGCCCAGGCCAACTGCATGCAATTCAACAGAGCCAAGTGTAGGGTCCTGCATTTTGGTCACAGCAACCCCATGCAACGCTACAGGCTTGGGGAAGGGTGGCTGGAAGGCTATACGGCAGAAAAAGACCTGGGCTTTCTAATTGACAGCTGGCTGAACATGAGCCAGCAGTGTGCCCAGGTGGCCAAGAAAGCCAACGGCATCCTGGCTTGTATTAGAAATTTTGTGACCAGCAGAAGAAGGGAGATGATTGACTCTCTGTACTCAGCACTGGTGAGGCTACACCTTGAGTATTGTGTTCAGTTTTGGGCACCTCAGTATAGGAGAGATATCGAGGTGTTGAAGCGAGTGCAGAAGAGGGCAACAAAGCTGGTGAAGGGCCTGGAGAACAGACCTTATGAGGAGCGATTGAGGGAGCTGGGTCTGTTCAGTTTGACGAAGAGGAGGCTGAGGGGGGACCTCATCATGCTCTACAATTACTTGAAAGGACATTGTAGAGAGGTTGGTGCTGGTCTCTTCTCACAGGTAATTAGGGACAGAACCAGGGGGAATGGTTTCAAGTTGCAACATGGCAAGTTTAGGCTGGACATTAGGAAGAAATTCTTCATAGAAAGAGAGGTGAGACACTGGAATAGACTGCCTAGGGAGATGGTTGAGTCATCATCCCTGGATATGTTTTTACGTGTCGCTTATACGCAGTGTTGGATGATATCGTTTAGGGGTGACCTTGTAGTGTAGGGTCAATGGTTGGACTCGATAATTCCAAGGGTCTTTTCCAACCTGAATTGTTCTATGATTCTATGAGTCTATGATTTTTTTTGTATTTTGATTAGGCCATGAAGACATTAATAAGTCAAATAAACCATAATTCCAGATTCTTCATATAAGACGTTCCCTGTTTTTCAGAGCTGTTTAGTTTTTTCCCCAAAACTTTTAAACATAAGATATTATAAAACAGTTATTACTGATGAGGTATCATCATAAGCACAGTGTTATTCTGAGCTGACCTTTCCAGAGTTGTTTTTGATGTTGGATATCCACCTGTAAACAATTTTATCACCTTACCAGTGCCTGAAGGCAAACATCGTGTTTTCATCATGGTCTGAGGTTGAGAGCAAGATAGGGGTCTTCAAACTTCCTAAGAAATTAAGGACAAAAAATTATTTTTCATCCTAACCATGGGAGAGAGGTTGGCTAAAACAACAGTAAGCTAAAATAATAGGATTGGAACACCATTGTGCTGTTCTTGCTGCTTCTGCCTCTCTCCCTTTCCTGCCATAGTGACAGCTGCATAGACTCAGCTCTTGCCTCATTAGCAGCAGCCTCTGAATCTCTGGATTTTCAGGACTCTGGCATAAATAAACTAGGCAGCAGGCTCGTGGCTGTTTTCCTGCCCTTGATGTTATGCTGTTCTCCACATCTGCTTACTTTTCTTGTGCCAGCAGAGAGCTATGGATATTTCTCATATGCTTTCCACCCTCCTCCCCGGCATCTTTGACACTTTCTGAATTCCTTCTGACTTTTCTTTAAAAGTTGTCACTTGAGGCACCCCATAGTGCTTATCAAACTTCCCAAATTCATCAATATTCATCAAGTCCCCAGGTGACCACAGCTTTTTTCCAGTTTCAACTTCCACTGTATCTCTCTGTGCACTGATTTCATTTCTGTGTCCATCTCTGTAAAACATTCTCCTCTCATCCCTTCTTTATAATTCTCCAGCCTGATAAATAACTTTATTAATAGTCTCAGAATGAAACCATATCAAGCCATGCAGTCAACACATTAATCCAAACAAATAGGCAGAGATTTCTTCTTTTTATCTTATTACTACAGGTGGATGGTCCCTTTGTGTGAGGTAAGAATCACAGAATCATAAAATGCATTGAGTTGGAAGGGACCTTTAAGGGTCATTTAATCCACCCCCCTTGCAGTGAGTAGAAACATCTTTAGATCAGGTTGCTCAGAGCCCTTTCAAGCCTGACCTTGAATTTCTCCAGAGATGGAGCTTCCACCACCTCTCTGGGCAATCTTTTCCAGTGTTTCACCATCCTCCACATAAAGAAGTTTTTCCTAACATCTAATCAAGAAGACTGTTGAGTTTTACTGTTCTCTCATCCTTTGTAAACATGTCTTTATAACCTTGTCTTCTGAACTGGCAAGTCACAATTCTGACGGAAGAATTAAGCAAGTGATTGTGGAACAAAATCAAAAGTTTTATAATTTAAAATAATGAAAACCTGACTTTCCTACCACTTGAATTGCACCTTCTTTAAAGATTTCTCTGACTACATGGGAAACGTATGGCCCTAGAGTGCTCCCCAGCTCCTAAACATGGTCTTCCATCTTGGCCACATGCTAGGAAGAGATCTACATGTAGATTGTTCCTCCCAATCCCTGTTTCTTTGTTCTTAAATTAAAAAAAAGGGGAGTGAGAATGGGAAAGTGGTGGGTTACAATGTGTTTCAGAAAAAAAAAACAACACCAGTCTGACCAACTAAAAGAATATATTGAAAAACGTACACTAAAATATGGCCTCTCTCAATCTCTTGTTCTGCAGTCTGGGGCACATGGTGTTGGCTTATGACTGTGCTCATTCATCTGTCTGTTACTGTTACATTGGAAGTAAATGTTAGGGCATATTTTTGTTACTGTTACTATTTACACTTCTTACCTTCGCTAATAAGATGAACCAACCTAAAAAGAAACGCTAGGTGAGAAGCAGAGGTTTTGGGCCATGAGTCCTTGTGAAACTGTATCCTTTCACCTGATTCAGCACTTTGGGCCAGATAATGGGAGTGGGTTTTGTGCGTGATGGAAAAAGGCTGTCAGGAGTTAGCAGAGAGGCTGTTATTAGTAACTGCAAAGATCGCTCATGCAGTCCTTGCTCTGTAAATATTGCGAAAGGACACAAAGCCAAGCTGATAGACTCAGCTCTGCACATGGAGCAGAGCTGCTTTATCTGTCTCCTGCATCCTCCAAATAAATCAAGGAGTCAGAGAATCATTTAGATTGAAAACGTTCTTCAAGATGATTTAACTAGGATGAGTGGCTGACATGCCAGAAGGCTGTGCTGCCATCCAGCGAGATCTGGACAGACTGGAGAGCTGGGCAGGGAATAACTTGATGAAATACAAGTGAAACTATAGGGTCCTACATCTGGGCAGGAACAACCCCAGGTTCCAGTATAGATTGGGGAACGACCTGTTAGAGAGCAGTGTAGGGGAAAGGGACCTGGGGGTCCTGGTGGACAGCAGGATGCCCATGAGCCAGCAATGTGCCCTCATGGCCAGGAAGGCCAATGGCAACCTGGGGTGTATTAGAAGCAGGGTGGTTAGTAGATTGAGAGAGGTTCTCCTTCCCCTCTACTCTGCCCTAGTTAGGCTGCATCTGGAATATTGTGTCCAGTTCCGGGCCCCTCAGTTCAAGAGAGACAGGGAACTGCTGGAGAGCGTTCAGCGCAGAGCCACAATTATGATGAAGGGAGTGGAACATCTCCCTGATGAGGAAAGGCTGAAGGAGCTGGGTCTCTTCAGCTTGGAGGAGACTAAGGGGTGACCTTATTAGTGTTTATAAATATATAAAGGGGGAGTGTCACGAGGATGGAGCCAGGCTCTTCTTGGTGACAAACAATGATAGGACAAGGGGTAACAGAATCAAGCTGGAACACAAGAAGTTCCACTTAAATTCGAGAGGAAACTTCTCAGTAAGGCTGACAGAGCACTGGCACAGGCTGCTCAGGGAGGGTGTGGAGTCTCCTTCTCTGGAGACATTCAAAACCCACCTGGATGCCTTCCTGTGTGACATCATTTAGATGATCCTACTCTGGCAGGGGGATTGGACTAGATGATCTTTTGAGGTCCCTTCCAGTCCCTAGCATACTGTGATACTGTGATACTGTGAACTGTTAGGTCACTGCTAGGTCCATCACTAAAACGTTTAAATATCCCTGGGGATGGTTATTTACCCACTTCTCTGGGCATCCTCTTTAAGGCTTAATGACTCTTTCAGTGAAGAATTTTGTCCTAATTTCCAGTCTTGTTTCCTCTTGGTGCAACTTGAGGATGTTTCTTCTTGTCCTAACCCTTGTTACGTGGGAGAAGAGGCCAAACCCCACCTCACTACAACCTCCTTTTGGGTACTTGTAGGGAGCAGTAAGGTCTCCCCTCAGTTTCCTTTTCTCCAGGCTAAACAACCCCAGTTCCCTCAGACACACATGTAAGAATATCTGAGAAGGATTGAGTCTTCTTGCACTCTTCTTGGCACTCACTGCTGGCAAATTTAAATTACTACTTCTTATGGTCATAAATTATAGCATTTCATTGCCCTCACCTGCTGTGATTCTGTTACCCTTGTGAAAATTAATCATCAGCACAATAAATCTGTGCAGTTGAAGGTATGAATGACCTTTGGCACAGGGTCATAAAACCTAAAGATGCCAAGTCATTTCTGCATCAAGATTGTTTCCAATTGCACGTGATTTCAGTAGTTTTTTTGGTTTTTTTTCGTTTAATGGAGTAACAGAGCATTCACCACACTGTCTCAGAAATATTCTGCATAACATGGTATATTTTATACTTAGGAATATTAACATTTATGCAATCTATATTTTCGGTTTATTCATGTGAAGAGCAGATATGGTACAGGAAGCATTTGTTCTCACTTATTGTACATATAATTCTTCTTTTTGAAATATTTGCTGAAGTGTCCTGGGAAAGGAGTACTATGATGAAATAATAAAGGAGATGGATACTTTTCAGAAATGGGGAGAAGTTATTCTACTTTTCAATAAAAGTTGATGTTAGACTTATTTACTACAGAGCTAAAGAGTTACATTTGAACAGAAGTGTTATTATTTTTTTGTTTTATTTTCTTCTTTAATTTGAAAACCTGAAGAGATCAGAAAGTTTTTAGTAGAACTGGTCATTCTTATATTGTTTTTAATAAAAAAAGGCAGTTTTAATGCTCAGAATGTGATTTCCTAAATATAGCAACAACATTATAATGATATATTTGCAATATTTTCTTTTTCCCTCTGTTAAGCAGTTGAGGAGAAGGAAAAATCTAAACATTAAAAAAGAAAGACTTGTTTTCCTTTCTATAGAAAAATAGTTGTGTTTAAAAACACTTTCCAGGGGTTCTGTATTGAATGTTCCTAAAATATAGGTAAAACAATTTTATTAGCTAATTATTCCCAAGGCAAATATGTAGATTATTAGCATTAAAACACACCATTTTCAAACTCTTTTACTTCTTTAGTTTTATTACTGTATTCCAGTGTTATTTCAATCACATGTACTATTAATTCAAAAATGAGATGAAGAAAAAATTCACTTCTATATTGAGTCCTTAAAATTTTACGTAGTTTTTTAGTGATGGGCAAAGCAGGAAATATCTGCTTTGCTAATAGTGTTATAAATCAACTCCTGCAATCAGAATATTCAGAAAGAGCTGCAGCACTACCAGAATTCTTCAGATTGCTTGACAATATTTCAGTTTCCCTTTAGCCTGCTCTTGGGTTTGCTTTTGCTAATTTGAATACATTCATTTTCAGCTGGTTGAAATTGGATACTTAAATTAATGCATTGTCAATTTGTTCTTATGGCAGAATAAAATTGAAGTAGGAAACATCAATGTGGCGTAACGATACTGTAGTTTTAGAGATGCTCCTATATGCCAAAACCACACATTGTCACTAACTAAATAAACTTAATGACCATCACAAAACAGTAGTGGTGAAGGCTATTAACAAGATGTTCTCTTTAAAAGTTAAATTGTTGTTCAAACAGAAATTATATTATTTAGTTTAACTGGCTGTGTACGTACCTATTGCTTTTACAAGTACTTTAGATAAGGCAAATACAAGAACAAAACACTATAGTATGAAATATCATTGCCACATGCTCAGCATTTGTTTCCTTGATATTTAAGTTTAGTGTTCCTGGAATAAAAACTGGAAAATCCTAGTGCCCCAATATAGTGTTTAAACATTAATTCAATTTAAGAGCAAGAAAATCAGTAAGCAAACAACAAGAAATCCAAAATTTCAAGTGTCACATTTTTAACATTGTAGTGTTGTAACAGCTTACCTGATGACCTCTTGCTCATGCACAGTAGCTTTGTGCGCAGTCACTGGTAGCCATGCTCAGGTGTCAGCACATCACTCCTTGTCTGGGCTGGTCTCTTGCTCTTCATTACTGAATTAGTAACTCACAATGAACTACTGAAATTTTACAGTAAGGAGAAGGGTTTTTTTGGAAGAAGACCCTTCCTTCTTTTGAAATCTCAGTGTGCTATTCACAGTTCATAGTAAGAACTACTTGTCTTTGCAAATTCTCTTTTTGGCAGTATTATAGAGCTATTCACATATCTGATAAGATTTTAGGTTGGTATTTAACTTCTCAACTATAAGGTTGCTATTCACCTTTTTTTTTTTTGAGTTACAGACCATTTACAGTAGAAAACTTGCCTATACCTTTCTGTTCAAGAGTGTAAGCGCCTTACTATTTCTACTGTATGTGTAGTTCATATTGGGCTTGTTCATGTCAACAGAGAAAACATAGCCTGCCTAACAGAGCTGTTGAAAGTGTGGTGCCAAAGCCCTGGAGTAGGAGGGACAAAACCAGCTGAGGTCTTGGCACTTCTCTGGTTTGGTTGTGCCTCAGTGCACATACTTGACAAGTGCTGAATGTGTCCTTTTGCATACATCTTGGGGTGGACATCCTGACATCTCCTTTTCAAATCCAGTCCCAAATGTTTTATAAATGTATTATAAAAACTAAACCAAAGAGTTTGAACTTATATTTTCAAGTATTGCTCTGAACTACTCCATTTCTGGAGTATCCTGCTTGAGAACTATTAAAAGGCTTTAGGGTTTGGGTGACAGGTAGAGTGACTGCTTCACACTTTTGGAGAGAATATGCCTCAGAGTTGCAGTTCTGGAATCAGCAGTGCAATAAAGATCTTTTGTTGTCTTGGATCGATAAGTCTGTGGACAAAACAAAACCCTGGCAGCATGCTTTCACAAAGTAGCTCAATACCCGCCTGTCCTTATCAACAGAGAGTGAAACATATTGTCCAACTGCTGTGGCATAGTTTTGCTTAGTAATTCAACTACACATACTATTTTTCTTTTCCTGTTTAGGGTCTAGAGGTGACAATGTAGTCTCTGTAGTTTGAAAGCCATTTATGTTTGAAAGGCACAGTATGCTACGCAGTCCTTTTAAATATCAGATTTGCTTAAGTTAATTCATTTAACTACCGAGAATCGTCTTCCTCTGGAAATTATTGAAAGAGGTCATTTCTTTTACATCAGACATTTTAGTCATTGTGATCAAGATTGTCTCTAGTGTTTGCTGCTGAGAAAGTGTTGTTTTCCTATATTTAAGTCTTTGTTGCTTTATGAGGATTTTATTGTCATTGTCTTTTTATCACTATATTTTTGGGCTTTTTTATATCTTGGAGAAAATCACTGGTTTGGGCAGGGGGTGGGGTGGGAGGGGCTGGTTCTTTATACAATATTACACACAAGCAGCTACCTCCGTGCATTGAAGAAGAGAAGATATGTTACAATAACTAGCAAAAAAAGATATATGTTTCTAAATATAGAGAAGTTGGAGTAATTTTCTTGTCATTTTGAAATTGTAGACAAATCAGTCTAAATCTTTTCTACCAACTGAGGTAGAAAGAAATACAAATTTTTGAATGAATTACTGGTGTGATATGAATAACAAGAACTAGCGATGCTGGAAGACTTATTTTCTATTACAGATATTCGGAGTTATAATACAAAGTTGAAAACCAGTAAATTTTATTTCTTATTTTTTCATGAGAAAAGTATTTCTAACATTCTAGGTACTTATAGTGTTAGATCAATATTATATATGAACATGAAATCAAATATTTAGCCATGTATGATTCCCAAACTATATATAAAACTTTTCATTGTAGTTTTTCAACACATACATTCATAAAGAAGCAAGCATAAGATGGTCTGCAAAGATGAGTAAGACAATTGGGACCCCATTTTATGGCAAAGTTAGTGTGTCTACCTGAAGCACTATGATAGAGTATTTAATATCATGAGCCGGCATTTCTAAATCATACAACCTTTGTGATTTCTGGTAGCATTGTAGTAATTTTAGTTAGATCTGGAAGAAATAGAGTATTTATCATGAGTATTGTTCTATATTACATGTTTTCTGGCCCCAGAGCTCAAGGATCTGCACTGTTCTGCAATGTGTGATGTGGGCAGATCCCAGAAGGAACTGGCTTGTTTGTTCTGGGAAAACAGAAGTCAAGAGTGATATTATTAGTTGATACATATATATCTGAGGGAGATAAATGCCAAGGAAGGAAAAAAATCAACTGTTTAAGCTGAAAGACAATGTTGGCACAAGAACAAGCTTCTTTAATATCCTTGAATGAATTTAGGCTCAAAATCAGAACAGGGTTTCCAGCCAGAATTAAGGTCCAAAACAGCTTTCTGACAGCTATAAGTAAGCATAGAGGATATTAAATATTGTTAGGATGTAGTGCAGCCCATTTACAAAAAAGGTTGGTTTATGCAGTTACCTGAAACAGCAAAAAGAACATAAGCTCTAGAGGACTTCCTCAGTTCTTATATTGCCTCCCAAATCACAAGCTGGAACATGAAACCACATTCACAAAACCTAACCTCCAGCATCTGATAGAATCTGGACTTTGTAGCGCATTGCACTAGCAGTGAAGAGAAGCAATGATGTGCAGGTATCTTTCTCATTCACTAAAAATTTGAATTGTCCTGAGTAAATACCTCTTTGGTTTTCATCTGTAAAGCATAGCAAGAATATACTGCCTAAATTCAGTGAGATTAAGGTTGACTGTTACTGTCTCTTATCAGACTGACCATTATTTATCACATTTCCCCTTTTTTCTCCAGCATTTAGTTATATTTTTTGGTATACATTTAGACTACACAGCCTCATTAAGAATTTGTCATGACTTCAAGCCCTACTGCAATAAAGACTCCTTAATAACTGAATGACAGTGATTTTTTAATTACAAAGCAAAGTATTACTCAACCTGTAAAAAATGGTTTCATATTTTTCTTTAGTTGAGCATTTTTTCCTCATGTAATACCCTGTGGAATAAGTTAAAACCAATATTTAAGATGATGTGAATATAACACTATTTCAATAACACACAAAAGACACATTTCATGAAGTCTAAGTAATCCTTAGAATACAGCACACAGTACTGGAAGCACAGCAAATATTTTAACATAGCTATGTTACCATTGCTGAAAAGAAAATCTTTAGGACTGAAGAATCTGATACAGCAGCAATTACCTTTACAAGACTGCAGCTGATTCTGCCCAAACTCAAAGTAAGACTTTGCAACCTGGATCAGGCATGTAGGAAATAAATAATGATGGAAGAACTGTTGGATAAGGAAACTTTTTAGACTGTAAACATTTAGTCTCCAATTAAAATTTTAAGAGGAACATTTTAAGACAGCAGCAATAAATTTAATAAAAGATAAACATCAGCATTTACCAGACTCTTGTGCACAGTTGCTTTACCTGGTGTCCCTCCTCAGTCTATGTTCCTCCCTAGAAACACCACTTACAAAAGGCTTCAGCTTCTTTGGACAGTGGTTCCTGGGGAGAAGAGTCACAAAATCTTCCCCACTAACACTCTGAGTGCAGTAAAGGCACTTCTCAGCTTTGCTGCATTTCATTTCTTTCTGTGAGGAATTTACAAGCACTGCAGGATTTGGCTGTGAAGTTTGCCTTTGCTGTGGAGCATTCCCTCTGAAGCCACTCTGAATTCGTCCTACAGTACTGCCTTGATTTGAGCTAAATAGAACAACTCTGTTCAGCGATTTTACTTTTCAGCTAGATCTGCTCTAAGATACTGCACTTTCTGAAGCTGGAGGCAGGTCTTGAAGATAGTGCCTGCTAGTAGTGATAACACCTGATAATTTTGGTTACTACCAGGGATTGGTGTACAGGAAGTGTTTTACATATATTTGCTCCTATAGTATCCAAGGTCACTGCTAGGCCAACAAGAGTATTCATTCTGTATGCAGCATAAAGCTGAGGGCTCATGGGGGCTAAGCCCTCTCCTTTAATGGCTGGCATCCAAAGAGTACTCCATCTGTTATTCTGCCTTCAATCCTGATCTGTGTGTTGCTGAATCCAGTTCCAGAATTCAGCTCTTGAACATCGTTCCTTGTCTGTCACTGAGTCTAGTCTGTGACTTCCCCAGTGCCTGCCTGCTCTGCAGCATCACTGGTGATTGCCAACAGGGGAGTTTCAGTATTAGTTTTGTATGTATTTGTATATATTTCATTATTTTCTTATTAGTATTATTACATTTTCATTTTATTGTTATTATTCCATTAAAGCTGTTTTAGTTTTCCAATACATAATTCTCTACCTTCTTCCTTTTCCCACCCCTTTTGGGAGGGGAGAGGGATTAACAGAGAGCATCTGTCATTCACCTAGTGACTGGCCCGGACCTAATGCTTGGTAAATGAAATTGTTTCCTAATTCAAAACATAGTGCTACGCTTGCTTTTGAGTTACCACTCTACTCATTCCAGCTAGTAAAGGACAATGTGATGTTACCATGGCAAGACCATGCTGGAATCACAGTGGCACTGCTGAAGTGTTTACAGCGGCTGAGAAGCTGTGGTATATGCAGGTCATATTTTCATGGATATCATGATCATATATGGTCAGGTGTCTCAGACTTTTTAAACTTATCTAAGATTAAGGACAATGCTAGTTTGATTCTGCCCAGATTCAGGCCCATGCAAATGTGTCTCCAGTGGGAAAATATATCAGGACTTCACATCACACACTCTGAGTTTCTTACTAATATCTTTAACCATAATAATACAATGTTATCTGGCCATGCTCCAGTAACATTGGTAATAGCTATAGGTGAAGATTTCCCTAGCCTCCCCCAAGACAGAGGCTCATTTCCTTATTGCTGAAGAATTAAAGTTTGTAAAACCTCTGGGAGAAAGAGAAGACTTGTTTTATCCAAATGAATCTTCCATCTGAATGAACATACGTTAGACTTTTAAAACAGTAGTTAGCCTACCATCAAGCAGGAAAAACAAGACAGGCTGAGAGTATCAGTGCCTTAAGAAAGAGAAACAGCACACCTTGCAACTGACTTTGCAGGTCTCCAAAATATGAAATGTAATTAGCCAGTGAGAATATGAGCTTAATATATTATTAAACCTTGAAGCTGAAAATTAATTATTGCTATCAAGATTAATTTGTATCTAGGGGAAAAAGAAGGTGAGCTATAACCTAATGAATTCAAGTAAATGTGCTCTTCTTCACATACTTTTGCAAATTGCTGTGAAAGTTTTCTTGTCTTCATTACCTGTGCAGGCCAAATACCTTGGCAAACTATTCAAATCTATGAGGGTTTTTTTTTTCCAGAAAAATAAACTGTATTGGCATATGTGATATGGTCTCAATATAAAAAAAAAATATCCAACCCAAACATGTTGTAGAGTCACAGAATAGTAAACCGAGGCACTGAAGTGTTCATTGAATTTCTTGCTCTCACAAATCAAATCAAAGATAGGAGAAGAATTCTAGGTATCTTTCATGTTTATAATTGCTGTTTCCAAGGCAGCTGAGCCTAGAGACTGTGCTTTTCTTTCTAACCCTTGAAGGCAGAAGACTAAATTCTTCCAGGATTGATTTTTAATTTTTATTTTTTTTATTGCAGTTGCTAGATTTGGGATACAATTTAAACGCTTTGTCCTATATTATATTTGCATTTGCCTCCCTCTGTCACCCATTAACATGGGTTAACTAGTCTACTTGCAGGATGCTGATAGATTCCACATTGCCAAGGTGCATTTGTTGACAAGGTTGTGTGGACAATTGCATGACAGGCACAACAAATTTTAGTTCCATGATGCACTGCAATATAAGGTGAAGTGTGCACAATTCTATCTTCTCTCTAAGGGTGATGTACCCAGGTAGGGAAATGGAAATCAAAATCTAGCTTACAGCTTCACAGCCCAGACAAAGTATCTGCGACAGTATCTTTCTCTTGAGCTTTGATTTCATCCCAACAAAATTTAAGCATGTAACAAGGTATCTAAATTAGAATGTAATCCTATAAGGCTCCATTATGGTAAGAGACAGATCCTGCTGGGGTTTTGTATATATACGGGCAGGTTTTAATTGCTCTGAATTAGCAGCAGAGGAAGCATAAAGTCACCACACTCTTCATTTAGGTGTTTCTTTTAAGAACATAAATGTGGGTGAGATAGATCTGGGACTGAGTTTACTGTATAGGAGTTTCAGTTGTTAAACGTTCTTTACATTTTGTTTTCTTTTCCTTACTAGCCTAGGAAAAGATTTCTTGTCTATGAAGCTGCATTTTAAGTGTGGTGGAATATTTTGGCTTTCACTATTTAAAATATTATAATTTTGATTGGAAATACAATAGTAATGCTAAAAATCATAGATATATTACAGTTGTGTCAACTTGCTCATAATAGTTAATTCTGACACACACTGGTTTATTCAATATGTTCTTTGTTCTGGGACCATCCCTTTCAGAAGGCTTAATTAAGGAGAAGAGGAAATCTTATTGCAAACTCAGTCCTATCCTTCGTAAGATCAGAAATACAGACTGGTAAAATGTCACAACTACAGTCTAAGTGTAAAAACGAACCTTGTCTTCTGCTCAGTGTTTTGCCTCCCTTGAAATCAAGTAGCCAATTGATACCTTTTTCTTTTATTTTCTTTCTTTTTTTTCCTAAAAAATATTTCTGATTGACTATGTACAGCACTGAAAAAAACAAGACTAAAATAATATTGTTCTAAATTCACTACCAAGGGTTGTTAGGGTAAATAAGTCAAAACACCATTACTTTAGCTTCTTCTAGCCCTTTTGGAATCCTTGGTAAATTTTTTACAGACTTCGCAGAAACACAGAATCATAGAATGTTAGGGGTTGGAAGGGACCTCTAAAGATCATCTAGTCCAATACCTCTGCCAAAGCAGGATCACTTCTGTAACACTTGAATCATATACGACCTTATAATTATTATTAAACTTCACCCATCTCTGTTTTTTACATCAGGCATTAGATTTTCTACTGTCAAATGTGGGTTGGTAGGATAATTATAGGAGGGACAAAATTCTATGTACAAATAGTAAAGAAAAAGTGTGCTCATTTGCTTTGCACATTTCCATAATGCCAGAGAAGATTTTCATTTGAACTGTTTGAGACTTCATATCATAAAATGAATGACACTGAAAATACCCACGATACTACCTTTCTGAACTTTGAAACACATTCAAACATGTATTTGTAAAAGAATCTAAGCGAATTTAAGATAATGTATCAGATTTTTTTTCAGCAGTCTGTACGCTATTGTTCATGTTTCCAAAGATCATCTTCTGCTTTGCCATTATTGCACAGATATTTTTGGTGGACATTTTCTTCTGCTGTTCTCATGCAGGACTTTCGTGGTGGAAACATGCTTCTGGGACACACATTAACTGTGTTTCTGGGAATACGGTGTCTCTGCTCTCAGCCTCTTCATTCAACGGTGAGGAAGCAGGTAGTGGTGGTGCTCTTTGTTTGTAAAAGAGCTGTGCACTTTTTTTCCAGATTTTGACTTCAAAACAGAAGTGTAAATGTTAGGCATATTTATTTTAAAAGTTTGTCACTCTCTTGCTCATTCCCATACACATATGGATTTGTACTTTAGATAAATACCATGAGAATACAGAGCAGTGAATAGTCACAGCATCCCAAGAGACCAGAGGGTATATTTCTCCTCAATCATATACAGACTTCCTCTTTTAACTGGATGACAGTGACTGAAGAAAAGGTATTTCTAACATGTCTGTACAAGTTTCAGTATATTTCTCCCAGAGACAATTATCTCTGCTTCTTGTAACTCAGGGAGGGTCTCTACTTTCAGCTTTTCTTTCAGGACCTGATTCCTTTGTCAAATTGTTCTGTGTGTTCAAAAGCAACTCAACAGAAGCATCAGTGTTTCCAAGAACTGGGTTTTTTTTAACAGGGATAGCTCCAGCTTAGGCATGCATGAAGGAAGACTTTTTTTTTTACTTTTTTTTTTCATTCTCCATTACTACGCAGTGGAATTATAGAGAAATAAAAAAATCAGGATAAGTGGAAAGACCTGCTATATTTTCTGAACAAAAAGATGTGCAGTTAAACTGAGTCAGAAAATGCATCATCCCAAGGGAAAAATGAAGAGTTATTGGAGAAAAAAATTAATATCTGGATTCTCAGATACCATTTGGCCTTGGAGTTTTGGAAGAATAGATGCCTTCCTATACTTTTTCCTCTGTAGACCAGACTTGAAAGTCACTTTGCACTGTCCATTGCAACTTGTGTTCTTCCCTTTGGAAAGGTGAAGCAGTGCATCTGAAGACTGCATAGCCACAGTCTATCAGAAGAGGAGGGTGTCTAATGAGAGAAAGTCAGATACAGAAACATGGGAGAACAACGTACTTGAGTTATGTTTCAGAATTACTTTTGTTTTGTTTCATTTTTGAGAAGATTTTAGAAATTTGGAATGAGATTAATTTTATCCAATGTATATGTAAGCAGTACAATTCTACATCTGAGCCAGCCATATGTTGCCTTTAATTGAATAATAGAGAAAATCAGATATTTTTAGGGTGCAGTTCATCTCTTTCTACAGCAGATATCTAAAATTTATTAAAAGGGAAGCTGAAGGTAATTAGCTGCGATGAACACATCTAAGCAACAAATTTTTAAAGCTAAGTGAGATGAATCCTGTCTTACATTTCCAGAAATGTTTTTCTAAGTTTTTCAAGGAAAAAGAGAGTTTTCAAGAATGTTTTTTTTTTAATTCAAAATTCTAATTTCAGTCTAAAGAACCTTTGACGAAGAACTGTGGAGCAGCTCTCAGTGGCATTTGAAATCTATGCTAAGAGACCGTTTTATATACATTTTGAGGTTTTGGTTAATTGGAATAGAAACAAACTCACTTTAAAATGTACTGACTCAAAGCCAATACAATTAAGTTGTAAGAACTTCTTTTGGACAACAAGGTCAGCAGATGTGACAGAGAACAAATTTTTGGTGCTAAACTGTGGCCCAAGAATTTGATGGTTTTATAGTCACAGACAAAAAGAGAGCTGCACTTTGTAACTGGTGAAAACCTGTTGAAGACAGACCTTCTTTTATGTGACTTTGGGGTGGTATGCGCAAGGTACTTGTGTATGGCATGTATATAGTACTTTTAGGGTATAACCCACTATGTAACCATCAAATATTTCTAACTTCTGTGTAGTTCTTACACATGAAAATGTTCCTTCCATAATGCAAAAAAAAGTAATATTGTTGATACTGGAATATTATAGTTAATATACTACATTTCTTTAGATCTTCTTGAGTATCAGAAACATGATAACAATCACAAATAGGATTTCTTTATGTTGGCCAAAGTTTAACTTTAATATATTATATAGAAATGTTCCATTGAAAATAGTTTTTCCTCTTCTTTTCTTTCTTTTCCTTGAATTGTTAGATAGAAAACCACAATTTTATATGGCTTTATACAATATA
Organism: Apaloderma vittatum; assembly: GCF_000703405.1. Classification (NCBI taxonomy): domain Eukaryota; kingdom Metazoa; phylum Chordata; class Aves; order Trogoniformes; family Trogonidae; genus Apaloderma; species Apaloderma vittatum. The sequence continues at coordinate 10,142 of NW_009722029.1, read as the reverse complement.
CATAGATAGGAAAGTGGCCTGTTTCTGTTGATCATAATTTACAAGTTATAAATCCTGGCAATAATCTTTTTACCCCAGATTACCAGAAAGGCTTTTAAAAATAATTTTATAAATATTGCTTTTCCTCAGCAGGTATATATATTTAAACACCATTCTGCTTTAGGGATGTGAATTACACTGAAAAACAGATTCCTGTCATTAAAAGAGTTATTCCAGTTAAGTGTACTTCATTGCTCTGTCATTCATTATCAATCCATATTTACTGTCAAGAAGTTAGCCAATGTCATCAGCTTATGCTTGAATGTGTTTTTCAATTTTAAATTGAGGATACACTTTTGATAGTTTCTTCCAAGCTATCTGTATGATTGCAAAAATAGCAATATGTAGGATGAAAATAACATAATAATACTCATCACATTGAATGGAAAAAGTATTTGGATTCAGGTTTTTGCAATGATTTATTGAGCAAAAGGAAGTTCAATTAAATAAAAAAAAAATTAAGGTTGCGTGTTAGAGAAGTGAAGTCCATCAGATAAAAAGATTTCAAAATATAATGCTGAAACCCCCATGTTAATTACTAAACAGACTTGAGACAACACCAGGAAACTTAGCTATAGTGGTGAAAACTCAAATGTAAAAATCACATAATTGTAACATTGGAACTCCATGGATCCATTTTTTTGAAGGATATTTTGGTTGTTAACTGGTATCCTTTGAAGTAAGATATATTATGGAGTTGTTCCATATGCAGCACAATGTTATCTGATGTAAACATTGACTGTGGAGCTACCTAGATGACGTTTACTGTGTCTCAGTTCTCTGTCTCTGAGCAGGTGAAACTGTCAATGTTCCAATTCTCTGTTCATCAAGAACAGTTTTTCTACAAAGTCAAGTGGTTGTCTACGGTCCTTTTTTGGTTTGCTGTGCAGATTTTCTACAAATCCTCTTGAACACTAAAAATAGTTTTCCAGACTTTTTAAAAAATTGGAGCTAAATTAAATGGTGTGTAGTTTCCCACTGTGCTCATAGTTTTTCACTCTCTAGATAATGGTAGTACACTGGCCATTTGCAGGTATAAGGGCCCTTTCTGCCACCCTGTGAGCTTTTAAAACTGTCACCTACCATCAGAGATTCTGCAATTTCAGTTCTTGCCTCATGCTGTTGCTATTCAGTCCCACTCTGTAAAGATTTTAGAAGTGTATAACCTTAACAGCTTTGTTATAATCTTCATAATATTCATATGTTTGTATTTATAAACCAGTTTTACTATTTGCCATTTTGGTGAAACTTATCCTATTGATTTAAAATAAGACTCTGATTTAGTTCCCATTAAAGTAAATGTCAAAAAACGTATTGATTTTAACAATATTGAAGCGTGACATTAAATACCTCATTTTTTTCTTAAGCTGTAGTAAAGCTGCCTCTGTAGCCTGGACTAAAAACTTGGGATTCAACTAATTTCTTTTTCAGTGTCTGCTTCTACCTTAAATCATCTTAATTTTCTTTGTAGTCAGTGGAGAGATATAGACATTCATAGCTCACAGTAATGACCTAATTTAGACACTGCTTCAGAAGAATGAATTTCACTTGAGAAGTGTCAGGCTCTTGGTTCACTCTCTGTTCATGAGGAAAATCTAGGAGATTAGATGAGATACAGGTATCGATGCCATAGACACTCATAGTCGATTTAATTGTCTAAATGGATATCTAGTGTCAAATGAGATGTTGGAGGGTATCCACCTGGTCTCCAGCTGCCAGTCCAGAATGGTGCAAATCTCCCTTTAATTTGTCCTGTGTCAGTACACTACAAATGGCTCAACTGCTCTATGATATCTCATGGGCCCTAGATGTCTGTGTCATAACAGAATCATACTCCTACTCTCATATATCTCAGATGAGGTAGGTATCTCCCACAGAGTGGACTTCAGCTCCACATTAAGATGTCTGGGTGTTTACATGTAGATGTCTATATATAAAGTAGTCTGAACTCCAGCCATCAGATGATACCAAGTTGATAAAATTCTAGAAAGGCTGGGGGTTTACCTTACCTTGAAGCATACATTTAGGGTCAAATAAATTGTTTCAGCATATGCATCTAGTGCAAGCTGAGATCCGTTAGGGAGTCTTGCTTGATCTCCAGAAGCTGGTCTGGGAATGCCTGGTGTCTTTCAGGTCCTGTGTCCCAGTGGCTACGTTTGTGCAGGTGTGCTGGACATTTTATCAAGTCCATGCTGTCCTCACTGGAAGACAATGTAGTGAAGCTGTTCTGTGAAATAATTTCTTGCAAGAAAACATCTGAATTGTAATCTAATTTGTGCACTCAAAGTTAGTTGTGACACATTTAAAGGCCTGCTCATTTACTCCATCTTTTCTTCTGTTTCATATGCTTTTGTCTTTGTTTATATTCCCTCTACTCAGTGCAGTGAGATTAACATAGGATTTTTAGTGGGTTTTTTAATTTGTTTTCTAGTTGAGCTATATTTCATTCTCGGGATATATTTTTGTTGCCCTCAGAAGTGAGGTCTCAAAGAGCAGACAATGTCAGATTTTTGTCATGTTACACATAAGGACCATGCTTATCTAGCAACCTCTAATTCGCTTCAGTCTGCTGTTCCAGAAAATACCAGTCTTAATTACCATATCGTTTTATCTTCTAGGGCACCTTTCTTAACCGTGTTATGAGTGTGAGGTGACTGAGGTGTAGTCACCTCGTTCAGTAGCACCACAATCCCAGACTAAAATTTGTCAGTGGATATGTCCTTGTCACCTGCAGTTTTACATCATTATAAAGTTTTTGTTAGAAAACTACATGAAAGCAAGGGATGGCCTTTCCAAGAAAAAAAAAAATATCAGTACAGCAAGATTCCTGCTCTTATTCTTATATCACACTATTGTAAAAGAAGTTTCACATGAGTATCACCTTGTCATAAAGTTGGAATCAAGCCTTTTAACTCCTTTTTCAAAAACGACTGATCACATGTGACCTCAAAAAGTACCAGGTCATTGACTCACAGTTTGGCAGTAGCAGACATTTGGTGTCCAGCAAAGCTATTCTCAGCTGACTGTAAATGAACATATTGTCTCCATCATACTAAATTACTTGCAAATCTCAAAACGGACTTGTAAGGGGAAAAAAATATCTAAAGCTTGTTGAAAATCAACTAGGACAACTAGTACTAAACAGAAAGCATTGGATTGATGCACAGTTTGATTTCTGACTGAAGTTCCTCCAGAAGAGTGTATTCCCCACTGTGCAAATTTATTACTCACAGCCTTTGGGATTTGTTTGTTTCCCTTGCAGTTTATGCTGCTGGCTCTACTTCGACTATGCCATCTGTTGTACTCCTTTCCTCTTTCTTAGTTTTTCTCTTTCTCTGTGTCCTCCATTTCAAGCTATATTAACTACTATGTGCCTCAAAGAGTGATTGAGATCTAATGTGAAATATCGTCAACTGCTAGTGTTGGAGAACCTTGAGTTCCTTCTTGAGTCCTCCAAAAAAATGAAATTGCTATAGAATATGGTTTAGTTTTAGACTTCTGTAAGGTTTCTGTGTCTAGACTTAGTTCTTGCATCTCTATTGTAAAATGCCCTTACATTCCTTCTTTCTCTCTCAAGGTCAAATTTTCCTATCTCAACACTGATAACTCTTGCAAAAGAAGGAGTTCTGTAATGGTTTTCTTTTTTTTTTTTAGTCTTCAGTCCCTGAAATCATCCAAATGCAAGAGATTTTTCAGCTTCTATTTTAAAACATATATCTGGATCCTTTATTTGAAGAGATATTATAAAAATCCTGCTACAAACATACTCAGGATGAACATGAGTTAGCAGACTGGAACGCTGAATCAAAAACTGACACACAACTATTTCTTAAATCTCACAATTTTTAAAGAAATCATTTAACTGAAAAAATTTTAAACTACGATATAGTTTTTTAATCCGTTCATTCCCCTGTCTCTGTGCTTTAAGGAAAAAAAAATCTTTTTTGAATAAGTGTTCTTAGGTGTAGTCATTGAGGGAAAGTTGGAGTAGGACTGAATGCTGTCAGCCTTCTGAGTCTGAATTGGCATTGCACATAGAATATTCTATATTTAGTCTGAAATGGATTGCTTTTTAAAGCAAGCCACAGTCGTTTTAAACATTGGTGAGTGTATGAAGTGCTGGAACACTGTGTTAGCTCATCCACGTGGTTATGTGTATTTATACTCCTTTGTTTGGATTCTTATGTGTGCTTTGTAGCTCATATCCCCTGTGCACAGCTTTATTTACCTCTACGAAGTAGCTAGGGTGACTTTATGAATCATGGTTTAAGTAAGAGGGAGAACACAGAGAGCTGCTTTAATAAGGAGACGGGGAATGGAGGAGTACTTATTTTCTACATAGCTACATAATAATAAATTTATGTCACAACTAACTACTCTATAATTTTACAGAGTATCACATTTGGTTGTTTTCTTGCTCATAAACTATAATTTTATATTGAAACCCCGGTATTGAGTGAGAGAACTCTTAACACAAAAAGCCTAGCCCATTCATTTTTCTACTTCATGTAGTGGCACAAATAGCAACTGATAAATTACAAAAGATTTGCCATGTGGGCAGCAGTATAAGTAATATCAAAGGCTATAACATGGGCTTTGTGCTATTCCCAGTGTCTTGTACTGTCATGTAGATTGCATTTAATGATTGTTTGATTGTTTTGTATTGAAGAGAAGGAGGCTGGTTCCCTTGAAATAGCACTTTTCAGATGTTAAAAAAACATGTGCATTGAAATGATTTCCTTCAGCAGAAGAGGAGGGCAAGTGCATTAATGCAAGTATTAAAAAAAATTGATCAGCTTACCAAGTCGAACTAGTCACACTGACTGTGTAATGGAATTTGTGCTACACTGTAAATAATTATCTTCTACCTTTTGAAAATGGCAAGTAGTTGATAAAGCCCTCTGAGGAATTTGCCATCCCTCTGCCTATCCATCTGTCCCACCATCTCTGACTTTTGGAGAAACAGCTGTCTTTAAACATTATACTGTAATTTTATTCCAAAGGAATGCATGCATTACTGAAGCTAGTATTGTCCTGTGCATCCTAAAGGTGATTAATTTTTTAACAGGTTTTTTAGAGATGCATTCATTTATTCAATAGGCTGAACAATAACCATGAACTGTGGAATGTAGATTACTTCCTATTGTTTCAGTTGTTAAATAGCTGATACATCCCAAAGGAAAAGCAAAATATTTATCCCATGGTTTTTGTTAGTGTCACACAAAATCATATGCAACATTCATAATGAAGAGATAATAGTAATGTTGTACTGTTTTGAGCAAATTCAAACAGTGAATAAACTTTAAGGTTCAACAATTTATTCGAATGAGAAAATTAATTTTTTTCAAAGTGAAGCAACAGTCATGCTACTACGCTATACTGCATGGTATTTATATACTACTGTTATTGATTTAGTGTTTTTCAGCTGTATGGTTTAACAAGTAACTGAAGTTATGAAATACTGAAGAGGGAAGAGTAGAACATTGCTGAAAATATGATACGTTCAGTCATTTGAATGGAATTTGTCCCATTAAAAGTTGCAAGTTGACTACCAAATTGTAATCAGTTGGGCCTTTTAACCAAGCCAAGGGTAGTTCCCACTAGCACATCCATCCAGTGCTAGAGAATGACACGAATCTTGCATCATGTTCATGACTTAGGTACCCTAAGGCACCCTATATACCAATAGAGAGCTGTCTTCAGGCCTCTGAGTGTTGGTCTAGATGACTACAATGTAGATGTGTGCACTTGAGCTAGTCATCATATCTTACTATTCATTTTAAAATAAATAAATAAATTAGGGTACAATTTGTTTTATTATGCTCTGTGTGTGGGGAACTGCCTGCTAAAATGCTTAGTGCTCTTTGCTGTACAAGTAACTTCCTGCTCAACTCAGAGGCAGAATTGCATGTGGTCAGATGAATCCCAAGCTTTTTTATTAATAAACGAAAAGTTCCTGTTGAAAATATTAAGGCACTGGCAATCCTCTTCTTGACTAAAAATGTAAGTCATAGAAACTTTAAAATGAAAAAACATTACCTTCCTTGTCACTGTTAAGCAGAAGCAGATCAATCCAATTACACGACCCCACCAGCAAGGAGGGTGCACAAGGAGGTAGGAGGGGACACAGCTGAGACAGCTGATACCAACTGACCAAAGGCATATCCCTTACCCTTTGACACTGTGCTCAGCAATAACACTGCAGGAGTCGGGGCTGGCAGGGGCTACCATTGCTCAAGAAATGACTGAGTATGAATTGGCTGGCGGTAAGAAATTGTTTTCTTGCACATTACTCGTTTTCCTTATGGATATTTATTGGTCTTCCTTTTCCTTACATTTTTAAAAGAGTATTAACTGTCTGTCTCAACCCATGAATTTTCTAACTTTTATCCTTCTCATTCTCCACCCTCCATCATGCTGGGGTGGGATTGAGCAAGTATCTGTGGGGGGGTTTACTGCCTACTGGGGTTAAACAATGACATCAATCCTTGTTTAATGGTTGGTTTAAAATACGCATATTCACAGTAGTGACTCCAATAAAGTGTCTAATTTGGATCAAGGCATTGGATTTCGCTGCTATGCTTCTCTGTTCAGATTAGGAGTATCTCTGGAGTAGTACCATGCTTTATGCAGTACTGAGCACATACGAAAAAAAATAACTGCACTCTAGTATGTTCAAATTTGTCCCTTGACTGTCAAGCTTACCAGCATAACTAGTTAATATCTGCCTTCTAACGATTACTATGCTGGCCAGAAATTTTCAATACTATCTTTTCAGTGCAATTAGACCAATGTACTGAGGTGGGGGTGGATGGGGAAATAATGAAAAAAAAAATAGTATCTGAAGTATGAAGAACCAGGGACATTTCAAAAAGATTTCTGTTGAAATTCCAGGTAGATTCCTGACAAAGCCTAGGCTGATTTTCTGCTGCATGTTCTCAGCAGCCTCAACTTAAAGAGTTTTGAGAGGCTTTGGGATAATATAACTGGTAACTGCTTTAGCCTAACATATGCTATTACACGACTTCTCAGGACGTCAGCTGGCTGCTTTCCAGTTTGATTTTGTCCTAATACTCAAGTTCAGCAATTCATCCAAATTATTGCTTTATGAAAGAGGCCATCAGTAAAACTTCATGCTGTTAATTCAGCTATTTTTTCTCAAAAGCTACACTGAACTAAAAGGGATACAATAATTAGATGTAAATTAATGTCCATATTTATATGTGGTTAATTAAAACATTTCCTTTTATATCCCCAGTTTGATACTGACATCATGCCCTTTTAAAGGTATGTCTTCTTTAAAAACACAGGAAACCTATTCAAATCCATTATAACCTACCAGATCTTTTCTTTATATTTATTCATATCTTGTTTGTTAGACTGACTGATGCTTCTCCACTTTACTTACCTTTGATGTGTGTTACATTCCAATATGCAAGTGTTGATTAACAAAGGTGTTTACAAAACATAGAATGCAGGGAGTTTGGAAAAACCCTATAAAAGTCACAGTTTGTGCCTTTAGATGTTCTATATTAATTAAATAACTAAATTAATTTCATACATAAGACAAGAAGGAACTCTGGGAAACTTAAATACAAGCAACTGAAAATGTATACCACACTTGTCATTTATATTGGCAATCTTATCCTTTCTTCCGGAATTTTCAGATTACCAGTAGCCTGGTCAGGCTGCTGGACACCACAAATCAAATGGCTGCTGGGCATGTGCAGATCTGTGTTACATTGTACGACCAAGAAGGGAGGGAGACCCAGACATAACCTGTGCAGCTGATTTATGGATGTACTACAAGTCCCACATTATTTTAATTTACAGATCCAAATAATCCCAGAGAGAAATATCAGGCACTGCAACACAGAAGTAATTTTCTGCTTTTTGATTTTTGAATGTTAGCAAGTATAGAAATGTTTTTCCCTTAAGTCAAGGGAAGGATAGGCTGTCCCTTTTGTCCCCAGGAGTCAACAAGTGCTTCAGTCTAGTCTTAGTGATCTGTAAAATGAATAAAAAATCTCAAAGAAATATTTCTTATTTTTCAGTGCAAATATTTATAGTGTTTATATCATAATAAAAATGTGGTTGCATTTTTTAAAAAATAAGTTATGTTTGTTATCATGCCCAGTGAAGGAATAATTGGATGAATAAATGAATGGCAAAGGCACAAAAAGGTAAAAAAGTAACAAAAGTAAATAACATCACTGTTGCAATGATGTGCTAGTGAAGTCACATTTTATAATGTAAAAAAATAGTCACTTGTTAATAATTTCAAAATATCCATAGTATCAAAAGAGTACAAATAAGGCTCATGTTTATGAGAAAAATGTTTGTCTGCTTAACTTAAATAGTACTGATAAAAAGCTCCATTAGATTCTGAGGTTTTGTCTGTATTTTTTGGGGGTTTTGAGTTTTTTAAAATGATGTACCTAGTCTGACAATATTCAAAAGGGATAAATAGGATAATTAAGCTATTTTTTTGACTGTGATAGCACTGTGTAAAGGGATTCTATGTGTGAAGATTAAAATGACAGTCAACATATTTGTATGGAAAATGTACCTTTTCAAAAAAATGTGATATCTTTTTACAGAAGCTTATTTGACAATGCAGTTGAAAAAAGTATTGATATAAAACTACTAAAAAGCAGTTGTCTTTGTCTTTCTTTATATTCTGATGAAAATACTGCTATCTAAAAAAAAACCCCCAAATTAAATATAAGCTACGAAAAATGGAGCAGAAAGTAATTACAAATAGAGTGTCATTGTACAACAGGATGTGTAACCAGATCCCTCTGAAAAGTTAATTCTTGCTTTTCAACCTCATTATCAATGATCTGATCAAATTTGCTGAAAATGGGTATTGAATGCTAAGTGATGGAGAAACACCAACTCTACTAAATTTTATTCCTTAAGAAAATTATTTTTCTCTGAACAGCATATGTTTTAACAGAGCCAAATGAAAGGGCATACATCAAGGAACAAAGTATATAGGTCACACTTGCAGGATGGGAAATGGTGTCCTGGTGTTCAGTGACACTGAAGGACTTACAGGAAACAGTAGCTAATTAAGTGAACATGACCTCCCCAGGCAACACTGGCTAAGTAGGTGAACATATTTTTTAGATACATAAGAAGAAAAGTACTAATAGTAAGGAGGCTGTATTTGTGTACAGCACGTTACTAGCATACCTACATGAATTTTTTGGAGCCTAGCTCAGTCTTCTTTTTTAGCTCCTTTAGATATTAAAGACAGGTTTTAGACAGATATTTAACAGTGCCACTACTGAAAATTAAATCTAATATTGTGATAAGAAAATTCCTCTATTTTGTGAGGGATTTGGGTGGGATTTCCGAGACATGAAGGGTTCACACAAATTGTGGGACTGCTGCATGAATTGCTGAATGAAATTCTGTGGTTTCTGCAACTTAATTTAGCTAAATTAAGTTTTTATTTACTATAAATTTTCCTGTCAGACATTCAGTTCATGGTGCTATGAAGACAATGGATTGCAGAAATACTCTGGTAAAGTAACTAACAGCACTAAACCTTCTGACTAGCAAGGGAATAAAATCCTTCCTTGTCCTATTAGTGATGCTCAGGTTTTCCCAACAATGTTGAGCTGGTAGGTTCATTACTGGTTTGGACTATTATTCTTAGTAGTCTTGGTAATGGTATTTACTGTCTTATGGAGATTAAATAAAAGACTGAATTTATTAAGCAGAGAATAAATCTGGGATTCTCCTTTCCTGAATTTACATGTCTGTAGGATAGACATTCATACCTTTTTTATTCACTGAAGATGACCTGTTTAATCACTGAAGAGAAAAAAATGATTTCTAGTAGAAAAAGCAATAAAGATCCAGGAGTTCAGATAGGATTAATCGTGCCTCAAAGTGCCTACTCTTATCCACTGATCATGGAAAGGAATATAACAGGTGAATGATTCAGGAGCTGACATGGTACACTGTAAGCATCTAATGTTGGATGAGTCCCAAGAAAAATTGCTAAAGAAAATAAGTATTCATAAAGAATACACATGAACCTTGAATTTCCCCATTCACAAACATGTGATATTAATTATATTATATTATAT
>NW_009722028.1:0-14100 GCF_000703405.1 Apaloderma vittatum | reverse complement strand
GGGGGGGAAAGTACTCTGCTCCTTCATTTCTAACACTGGCTCATTGATTCTTCTCTTGGTTCAATCAGCAGTTACTGTTTTACCTTAAACCAGGTTCATAACTACTTAGTGGAGTGGGTTCTTAACAGAAATACCCCTGAGAAATTATAGCAAGGGATGTGTGTGGGGGGGGAGCTGAAGAACATTGGGATCTTACCTATGGCCCAGAACAAATGTATTGGAGCAGGGAATTGCTGTTTCCTATAGGCCTGACTTGAAAGTCACCTTATGGACAGGTTTGTGGCTGCAGAGCTCGCATTCGTGTCCAGAGGGGTCAGGAGACATACACCTGAGTGGTGAAAACAAACAGCGCTTCTTTGTAACATGAAGACAGGAGGATTGTGAAGCTTTCCCTGTCCCCAAGCTTATTAGAGCAAAGAAGGTAATAGCAGGAAGGACTAACGAATAAAGATGATTTCTGTAAAGGTGGGATTGGAACAGGGGAGGCTGGAGGTGAGGCGCAGCGATGGGGGAGAGACACAGCCTGTGTGGGGACTAGTGAGTCACGCATCCTCCAGCGAGAAGCACTGACTCACCGAGAGGATGATCGCTCTGCTGTTCCCTTTCTGCTAAGGCTGAGGAATAGTCAATTGATGCTCAACTTTGCCAGCTCCCTGGTTAGAGAGAGAGATGTGAAAGGGGAGAAGCTAGAGACTGTGGAAAACAGAAGTCAGAGGTAAAGGTGAACCCTGGCAAGCTCAGCCTGAGGAGCTGGCGTTTCTGCAGAGGGTCCTGGGACCAGCTAGAGGGGAGGGAATCCTCTGGTGCATGGTCTGGATGCAGAACAGCCGTTTAGCTCCTACAGCCAGCCCATGCTGTCTTCAATATCTGTTTGTGTTCCCTCCGCCACAGGGTCAAGGCTCAGGTGCTCCCAGCACTGCTTCTCTCAAAGGGGCACACAAACTCCTTGGAGCCAGCCTTCATAGCATGCCACTGTGGATTAAAATTAAGTATAATCAATGGGGATATAGTTCTGATGTTTCTTATCTCCTGTCTAGCTCATAATGATTAACGGGTGAAGAGAGCCATCACTTAATCTGCACTATCTGCACGTTTCTAAAAGAAAATGTATCTTTTTATTACTTGTGTACACAGGAGGGTAATTCTGCATGGCTGAGGAAAAGGACCAGAGGGCCACGTGGTTTTTTTCCTCCTCTGAGAAAGGAGGAAAGAAAATGTTTAAAAAGAGTCCAAAATGACCCTGAAAGCTGATCCACGCTCAGATTGCTACAGCTTGAAATAGATACCTTATGAGTGAAGTGTAAAGGTCCCTAATACACATTGTGGTGGTGTAATTATTTTTTAAACAGTGAATGACTTGAGCGTGTTTGTGCAGCGAGCGTTGAGGGCAGGGGCTGTAACTGCAGAGTACGGCCAGTCCCCGGCTCTGGGATCAGAAAATGTGATAGCAATTGCAAGTCACTGCTGCAATTTTCTTTCGCTTTACAAGTTTTATGTTGGTAATGTGAAGTAATTAATGAACCAGAGCAGTGCTGCAGAGGGGGAATAATTTTAATGCTCTTTTTAAAGACGCTACTAAATCAATGGGGCAGTTTAAAAAGGAATGATAGCCTGGAGATTAGGAAACTTAATACGAGAAATTAGGCAGGGTTTTGAGAGTGATCGAATCTCAAGTAGGCAGGTACTTCATGATCTGCTGTGTGGGCATTTGTATGTTTGGCATACGCTGGCAAAAGCAGAACTTGCTGACTTTTCGGCCTAACTAGTCAGACTCTCCAATCTTGATCAGATGTAAAGATCCCCAGGACTTGGAAAAGGCACTGAGAGATTGTAAAGCACATGCTAGGCTCCTGCTTTCCACTGTGCAGGAGCAGTATTTTTCCACTCCTGTCATAGGTCTTCTGACTACCAGCTACAGAAGCGATGCCTACATGGTCTTTTGAAGGCAGATATGAGCTTACTCTGGCCGCTGGCCAAGAGAACCAGAAGCCATGTAGCTGCAGCTAATGTGCTCCATGCCCAAATTACTGTGGCTGCTGAGAGGCAGGATATTAGCCTGGGCTCAGGGCTCTGGCCAGCTCAGACCCTGAGTCAAGTGAGTTTTCATCTGCACGCAGGAAAGCGTGTAGACAAGGAGAGCCAACTTGCATAGGATTTAGAAAGCCATTTTTATTGTCACTTAGGGCAGGTTAGCTGATCCTGCGAAGATCAGGCAGACGCCACTGCCCCAACCACAAAGAGCAAAGCGGCGTGGTTGGCCCCGGAGCCAGCCAGCTTCTCAGTGGCCAAAGAAAACTGCTTTGTGCGCTTGATCCAAATTCGGTGGGGTTCCAGTTGGCTAGTCCTGTTGTAGGCATACCCAGAGTTTCTCTTCTGTTTTGCATGGCAAGTGATTCGTTGTGGACAGGGAGGGTTTGAATTCAGTCTTCACTGGCTCTGTGAGTTCCTGCAGGAGCTGTATAACGTGACACCTGATTGCCCACGTTGAATTCAGAGCTGTGAAGGTGTAGATGCACATATAACGTGTTTATGCAGTCTAGCTTTTAATGAAGGAGAAAGACTGTCTCCGTTTTGGATGGTTATCTTTGCTGGTTTTGTCTTCCTAAATTTTTTGTTCCCAGAGTTTGGAAGACTGCTTTGCTTAAGAACTTTCACCGTGTGTTAGCATTTAGTGTTAATGAAGGAAGCACTGTGTGTTTGTGTACCTATATGAGTATATGTACATGTGCTATGTGTAATACAAGAAAGCAAGTATGTTTATGTCTAAGAACATACACAGAATTTAGTCTTGCTTGTCTTAGAATGGTACATAAAGCATTAAAAATCCACAGCAAGAGCTAAGAATGCAGTATACTTTGTACTGGACAGTATCATGGTGCAGTGAATGGGGAACCTCTTCTACGTGTCGCTCAAACCACGTGGCTCCCCCTTCTCCTGTTCTTATGTTCCCCTATCTGCAACATTTCTGAAACCTTAAAGCATTTTAAAAGCGGGAATTTGAGTGACTGTCTCAGTTCCTGAGGACAAAAGTACAGTTTGAACAGGAAGAAGCTTTAATTAAAATGGACCCATCAGGTGAAATTCTGGCCCTGTTAGGGTCAACGGCACAACTCTGATCATCCATGGATTCAGGATTTTGCTCGTATCGTGTAATGCTTCCCATTTCTGAATTCGTGGTATTAGCCCTATAACAGAATAGATAAGCTAAAAATAGAAAACAGTCTGACCTAAAATAGTTTGACATCCATATCATAGTGCTTATTGTCTGAGAATACATCTAAATGACATTTTGATTAATCCTGAACTGAGGAAAATGTGATTCACTGGACAGAACTGGGATTGTACCAATAATTCAGTACCAGGAGCTAGAGACACAGACTCGGAGTACAATGTTTCCAGGAGAACTTTATTTGCAAGCTGTCAGATTCATCTGCCCTTTTCCCAGCTACTTTGGTTCGCTTCTGAGTGGCCTGGATGAACTGTTCCAATCCAGTTCAAGTGGGCTATCAGCTACTTTACTGAAGCAACTTTTTCCTCTTCCTTTTACCGAAAACAAAACAGTCACATCAAGTCAGGTTGCTGTGAGCAGCTTTTAAGAGAGATGTCGGTTGCACTTAGCGCACAGCTGGGGCCAAAGTGAAGCTGTGTAAGTGCCTGAGCTATTCAGCTGGAAATTACATCTTGTGCAGGAACCTAAATGTCAAGTTCCCCCGTCCCCTTCACAGCCAGAACTCCGACAACTCCCCTTTTCCCATGGCTCTTCTTGTCTTTCCTACAGATGTAGCTGTGCTTTCCTTCAGATACGATAAATCATAGATGGGAATGCCACAATCTAAAGCAAAGCGAGCTGTCATCTAGGACTTCAGATGACGCTCAGCCACATTAACGAGTAAACAGAGCCCACAGGAACGATGCCTTTTGAAATGCACTCTTTGTGTCAGCGGTGCTAAAACTAACGAGCCCAAACAATGAGGGGGAAAAGAAATCATCAGATGCACCTAAAGCTATAGGCTATGAAGTCAGATCGGTCAAGAAAAGCTCAGATACGAGCATGTCTTTGGGACAGTACATAAATTATATTTTCCATACGCAATAAGACAGCACATACTCCCAGTCTTGTAATGAGAAGAAAGCACTGAAAGAAAGACTAAATGTAACCATGTGAAGAGAAGGGAGCAGAAGTGAACATACTGCTTATTTTGGAACTTTCTCATGGCAAACAAGCAAGACTCGAGTCAAAATCTTCAGGACACAGAAGGAAGCTGGAACCATTATGCTGCTGCGTTGCTCACAAACAAGCAGGCACGAAGAAAGGGATCAGTATATTTTCTTTAGGAGCCCTCCGGAGCACGCAGTATAACGTGTATCCCTGCAGTGTTTGGAGGCAGTGACAGTCAACGGTCAGTGGAACTGGTCCAAATTCGTGGCGGTGTAAATGAATGATGATTTCACTCTTGATGATGGAGGAAAAATGCGCACCGGAAAAAAGAAACAACTGGTGGTAGGGTATAGAAATGGTGCTGGGGAAATGGCTTTGCTTTACTCGCCGGTTCTCTCGATTCTGACTCCTGTAGTATGCGCTCTGAAACTAGTTACTCTTGCATTGAACTGCTTCCTAAATAATAATCCTCTGAAGGAACCTTTCAGCTCACTAACATGATGAGAGAAAACAGTATTAGGAGCAGTTCTTGCATTCGCGGTTTCTTCATGTTGATGCAAACAAAAATGCTTGGTCTTGAATTAACAATAGCTGTGGTTTAGGTTTTCTTCCTTCAGTGATCCCCAAATTATGCTTGCGTGCGTAATTTGGTACTAGAGGCAGAATAAACATGAACCGTAATAGCTGAGTTTTTAAGGTTAATATTAAGGCTAAATACATAACATTTATTTTCTTCTGAAGAAAGCATGTATACTGTGGTTGAGGGGGAAGTTGAAAACCATGTCTGTGAGAGCAATGGCCAGTGGCTTAGTTCTGCATGATAAAATAAATAACTTCGATTAACTTCAAGCTCCAGTACCTCAGATGTTTGTTGTCACAGAGCAACAGCTTGGCTGATGGGCAGCTCTGGTTTAGTCGACATGTGTTAACTGAAATAGCTCGATTTACACGGAGTACTCCAATCTGCTGGTTTAGAAGTTTCTGTCTCACATAGACTAGCATTTCAGCTTTTGAATAACTGGAGGACTCATAAGGGTCATTAAAGAAATTGCTAAAGCTTCTGCAAATGCGATAGGCCAGATTGCTGACTGAGATGCATAGCATGCACGTGTCACTGCAGATACTTCCCAGATAATGGCACTGATTAAGATTTTAATCTGGACGAAGCGCTGGAGGCAGCTTTCTTTCCAACACTCAATTATCCTGATAATAATATGCTTATTTTTTCCTGTCTTCAAAATGTGTGGTCTGCTGCAACTGTGCAGTGTATGTACAGTGCTGTTTAGAGTGAAGAGGGGAAAAAAACCAGCGAACAAAATCCATGCCACAGCAAAGGGCACTTCCAGCCCAAGTCCCATAGCGTGGAGGAAAATATATTTTTACCTTGGATGGATGAGCCAAGTAACCACTATGAGGAAGGGCTGCATTTCTTCCCACAGGCTGCAGGATGACTCCTTACTAGTGCTTCCACAAAGGAATAAATTTGAAGCACAGCCTGCTGCTAGGGCTATGTAGTATGTCGTAGGGCCGAGACTATCATTTTATTGTGCGTTTGCGTACTGTGCCCTCCCTAGTGGGATGCTGATCCATAACAGAGTCTTCTAAAATCTCACACAACACAAAGAATTCAGACTAGTTTCCCACGGACATTCTCCATAGAAGAATTTTTTAGAAGAGATAACTCAGCCAGGAAATGGGAACTTAGGGGCCAAATTCCTTCATCAAAGTCCATCTCCCATTGGTAAAGGATTTAAAAAATTGTCCCTATATGACTAATCCCAACTGTGTCTCCCTGATTTCAGTAACGGTTTCTAGAGATGAAGGGTGAAAGCCATTTGAGAAAATCAAGCTTTATTTCCTTTTATTCATTAGGGATTTTTCTATTAGATTGAATTACTAATAACACTTCACTTATTAAAACTTATGAAACCTAGATTTACTCTTCAGTATCTCTATCATCTTCTGATCCTTAATACTTTTCATCAAGCTGGAGGAATGAAAACAAACTCAGCTGTTTCATGTTTGTGCACAATTGACTTTTACCAGGACCACGTTAGATTTGTTCCATACTGGTTATTAAATGATGGCAAAGCGCCTTTCTGAGACAACACAGAATACCCAGTTTACAACTGAAAATGCTAAAAGTGTACCAAAAATTGGTAGGAGAGCCAGAGAAGGTATCGCTGCTTTAACAGCCACCTCCGTCCCTCTCTCTCAGCAGAGATAGCTGTGAATTGGGCTCACTTTCTTTGTTCATGTGTCCAATGGTATTTGTTGCTTGAAGTGAATGCACATGCCCTAGGCAATGGACATAAGATTTCTGGCTTTTTATGGCTAGTTGAAAGTCTTTCCATTTATGCGAGATTAAGCTGTATCAGATTTAGTTAAGCTAGTGCTGGGTAGCCACTTTTATTCTGGACTAAGAGTGATTTGTGTCAATTTACCTTAAATCCATTCCTAATTGACTTGCACTGAACTGAACTAACACCTGATTTATGCCCTCAATTATCCCATTCTAAGCAACAGCTCAGGCATGCTGTCCAGTTCAGCAACGTAACGAGTTGCCGCACATCAGTCGAAGCACGGTGACCGCAGCGTGCCTTTCTCTAGCCTGCAGCAAACGTGAGGTTCAATGTGTCAGCTTAACCTCAGGGCCAAGGAAAAGAGAAGTCTAAACTGGTTCCTTCCATCTGGGATCGCCACGGGCTAAGAGCAAACACACATGGTCAATTACCGCGGCTCGGCTGATGCGTGGTAAGTTGTCAGGCATGTCAGGACGTGAATGAGATCACTCATTCATGTATTCAGACCCTGAAAGTATCATTTGAAACTGGTGTTACATAAACAAGTGTAACTACGGAGATGGACACATGGACAAATGAGCTCAGGGATAACAAGTCCTTATGTGTCAGCTTTTCCCATAGTCGTACCTGCCCAAAGTGCGAGGCGATTTGGGGTGGCCTGGTCTTCTTTCACCTGAGGGGAAGGAAGAGCTCGGGCATGGTAAATGCAGAGCTTGGCTTCCGTTGCAGCAATGGTTCTAACCTAGTTTAGGACAGTTCAGCTTGGCTAAAGTGTAATTAAACCACTTCTACACCAGTTCAACTATACATATTGCGTATTTTGCTCTTTGCTCGGGTAGTGCAGTGTTGCAGGTCAAATCTTTGAGTTAATAAGAGACTTGCCATTGACTTTCTAGAGCAATACTTACAGGGAAGTCTGAAGACTCTTCATTTTAGAGTTTAATTTAAAGATGAACTTGTATCTTTCTTAAAAACCATTGAAAAAAGAAAACCCCAAGATGAACAATATAGGAAATCTAATAATCCCAAACTTTCAGCTTTCCTCCCAAATAACACTAGTTTTCTTACTCCACCCTGTGGGAGAGCTAAGAAGAAATCTGCATCTTTCCAAAAAGGAACACAACAGGATTTGCTAAACCGAAATCAAAGATACCAAAGTTCCAAACCCAGGATGAGTCTGGACCTCATCAAACTATGACTGGGACCAATGAAACACAGGATCAACCACCAAAACCTTGGCTGCTTTTCATTTTTATTCTATACCTTGAGCTCAATCTCCTATAATGGAAGAGATTTGATTAGGTTGTGTGAGATCATGGATCCACGCGTGGCTGCAGGACCAGGCGTTATTATCTTGGCTAACATGGACACATTCTGAACACTGCTTCTCGCTCTGCTATCAGCCGCCGCCACCTCTGCAGTAATGTGACAGCAAGAGAAAAAGGATGGGAAGGCGATAAAGTTTGCCCACGCAAGTAGAAAAGAACTTTCTGTCCAAAGCCAGCTGGCTTGGCTTGGCAATGAAATGGCATTTTAGTGCGAGGTGACCTGTTTACATGTACATCGGAGTTCTGTCTTGAAATGCTTGTCCTAGATGCAACAGCAGGGTCTGTGAAGTAGTTTATCATCAAGTAACCACGGAAAACAGGTGAGCTGTCTCAGTGCCAGTTTGTCGTCTAAACTGCTTGACAGATAAGAAACCATCCTCAGAGATTGCAACAAATGTGCTGCCGTGTTTCATGGTTAGAACTGAGCATATTTTTAGTAAAGGGTTGAGAAAGTATGCAGTAATGCTAAATCACAGCCAAGAAAACCATAAACCCCCTTAACAAATGCCTGTTCGGATACAGAACTTGGAAATGTGCACCAGTTGATCCATGTTAACGCTCTGGTTAAATTTTGAAGGCTTGCTTTCCAAAGTAAAGCACATCTCCAGCAGAGGATCAATGGCATTTTTGCCTTTCCCTGAAAGGGCCAGAGGGAGCAGGGAAGCTGACATCTGTTATTTATCCTGCGGGACACAGACCAGGCATCCTACGTGTAGCCCCAAAGAAATCAGTGGCAAATACACCAACGACGAGGAGTCTGGACATCGCTATAAAAGATCCAAAATCGTGGAATCCTAGAATGGTTTGAGTTGGAAGGGGCCTTAAAGATCATCTAGTTCCAACCCCCCTGCCATGAGCAGAGACACTTCCCACTAGAGCAGGGTGCTCAAAGCCTCATCCAAAATGCACCTTGCAAACTGCCCAGGTTGAAGAATTCAGCTTTATTTCAGAAGTTAACTGCTTTAAAAGTTTCTTTGTTGTGCCTTGTACGTTGTAACGGATCATGCAGAGCCACTGTGGGCTCTGTATACGAAGCTTACAAAGACCAGGGCAGTAAAATGTGCCTTGTCGTATGTGCAGTTTGGTCCGTGGAGTTTATAGTGAAGCAGATAAAATGCAGGAAGAATAACACTTAAACTTACATTTTAAGAGCAGTGCTAGCTGATTGCAGCAGGAGCTGACGGTGCTCTGCAAAAGTCAGGAGCAATTTATCTGTCTTTTAAGAAGTCTTTTGTCACTTGAAGAGGCCCCATCAACTTCAAATCTACTTTAAAATGTAGTTCAAAGATTTTTCGGGTATTAAGGTCTCTATATCTATTTCTGTCCCTTTTGTTTCCTAACAGCATGGGACACTGACCACACATACTGCCGTAAAATATAGAAATTAAACTTACAGAAAAAAAGGAGACTTTTCTCTTTAATCTCTTGGAAAAATTTCCAGACTAAAGCATAGTTCTTAAATTGATAATATCCCTTTAAGAATTTATTTGCCAGGTAATGTTAGAAGAAAAAAAAGACTTTAAGGTCAGTTTGAACATTAAAAAGACCCCCTTTTAAATCAATTTCACATCTGTATTAGAGATAATGGCAAGCAGCGTTTGAACAGGTCTCCGAATATATTCTGCACCTTCACAATGCAAATAACTTTAAAATCCTTTCAAATGATTTCTAGCTCTTCAGAAAAGGGGCAAAATCAGTCCTAAAAAATACTTTGTTGCATGAAATAGTTTAGTGTTGCAATGTATGGCAGTCATAATGTGTATAAAGCTACCAAATTCTTAACAGATGAAGGCCTGCAGTTTTTGGATAATACAGTAAATATGATTGGTTTTTTTAGAGAGGTGAAATAATACAATACCGTTAGAAGAGAAAAGTACATTTTAATAACAAAAATACTGAACATAACTATTTTTCTTTAGATCTGCTAAGCAATCTGTGTGTTCTCTATAAGATGTCAAACCATACCATGCATATGTACACTTTGCTCTCTCTATAAATATACATGTGCATGACACATTTCTAAAAGCAGTAAATGAGTGCTGGGGAAATACAGAAACAATGAAGTTCCTAAGAGAGGCTTATTTTTTCAAGTTATTAAAAGAAGGTGGCAGGCATTCATGAGGATATGAAAATTTAAAGCCGTCTGCAGGAAACTCTGAAAACCTCTGGTTAAGGCTGCTGCCAAAAAATCTCAGCTATGTTATGTCAGAATCTTTAATTGCAAGCTGCAATTTTAATGAATGGAAAGATATGGCAAAAGCAGGAAGTTTCTGAAGCAACATAGAGCGACCATGAAAATAAAATACCAAAGGTTGTAATCTTGAATGCTGCTGGGAGCAGGAATTTCCATCCACGCTCTGACTCGTTTCCTACTGTGCAGAATTTGCCAGCTGTCTGGCTAAGGAGAGGAACGCCGCGCTGGATATCATCTCCTGGGCTCAAGGCAGCACTTGTTCTGTCTATGTGAAGTCAACTCCTTTGCATTTGCCATTATGGGTGTTTACAAAAATGCAGCTTAGGAACAAGGGGAGGAAAGGCAAATGTCAGAGAGCATTAAATAACGTATTTTCTTTACTTTCCAAGAAGCTCGCTCGCAGCGTGATGTTACTATTTTTACCAGATCTCTTAAACCCAGCTGTTGGTTCATGTTAACGTGCAGAATGGTGAGAAAATCCCAGCAGAAGAGCGTGAATCCCAGCGAGACTTGTGTTCTGTCACTGTGAGGACCTATAAAATATCCCAAGTTTTGCTGAGGTATGGGTCAGGCGTGCCGCCAGTGAGGCATGCAATATGGATATTTCCCGTGTTGATCCTCCAGAAGGCCAACAGCAAAGCACAATGAACAGTGCCAAAAACACTGTGACAGACCACTTCAGGAAACTGAGCTCGAACCCCTGGCTGGAAAAGTTTGAAAGAGAACTTTTACCTGGAACTCAAAACTAGCAAATATACTGTACACCCACGTTACGGCATTCTTAGACAAGCTGTGTCTGATCTAATCTTATGTACCTTGGCCACAAGTTTTGGAAAAACAAATATTCCCAAGGCAATCAGATTACTGAATGTACCATATAACGATGTGGAAATATCAGTGGTTTACACAGGGCAGTTTATGAAATGGATTGAGTGAATTTAATTCATGCGTTGTCAGGCGATTTGGGCTTAGCTAAAATAAGGAAATATGCACTTGATTCTATCTGTCTGTAGTTGAACACCAGTGCCAAAGAGTAGTGTAACTCCTCAGGGGAGGGCAGCAGAATTTGTTCCCAGCCAGCCTTCTGAGAGCAAAAGTTTCTGTCTGTACTGAAGTGGCCATTATGGGGTTAACAGAGTGACCCAAAGGTTCATGGAAAAGAACCATTCTCTGCTCCTCTCTGATTTCCTGCTCCCTCGATGGGAGTCCCCCTGCTCCTGTCCTTTGTTTCTAGTGCAAGTTCCCATCCTGAAACACTGTGAGTACAATTTGGTTTTGTTGCAGCAAGTGGTCCTTTACAAAATCTTCATTCACAGAGCATTTCCACCATTGTAAGTGAAACAATGTTAGGAATTAATCTGGTCTGTGCTTTTAAGACACCTTGTTCTTAAAAGCTTGTCCTTAGACCCTCCTTCCCTTAGGAAGGATAACCTGATTGTTTGGCAAATATGCAAAAGGTGCTTAACATCCCCTGCGCCTCCTATCTGTAGTTTCAAAAGTCCTGCATTTTGTTAGAAGCATGGCACTAAGCATTTTTCTCCAGGACATGAGATGAAAAAGCTGAGTTCTGGAATATAAGGAACATTTGAAAGGAGGCCTGAGGAACAGCCACAGTACATCTCTGGAGTGTTTTGTAAGAAGGCCCTAAAATGTAAGTTAAAAGTTAGTGGAAATAAGATTTTGGTGGTAGTGCCTCCAAAATACCTTGAATGGGTGGGGGGAAATGCACTGGAATAGAGATGCAAGGGAAAGCTTTATTGCCATAACAACTGCCAGGTGATGACTCTATTCAACTGTGAGGCTATTTAGTTGAAATTAAGAATACTGATGTCCTGTTTTCTCCATATTTGACTTTATATTTGCTGTTTCTCTGGGTTTATTTCTCCTTGGATATCTTGGCAATTACACTGCCTTGCTAGTTGGCCAAGGAAAGAGATTTCAGGTGGTTCTTTTTAGCCTTCGTGTTGTTTGTAAGATGGGCAGAAATGTGTTCAGTGGTTGTTCTCTTCTGTCTCAAGAGTGATCCCAGCAGATGCTTGTGATAATTTTTCACTTATCATATTGGAACTCAAATGTGATATTCTCTGGGGCTTTGTTATGTTGCTGCTTATATGGTCTCATAAAGATTGCAAATTTTTTTCTCTGTAGTGTGAATTTTCCTTAAGTGCCTACAGCTTTGCATCCTTTGGATTATCCAGGTGCATTTGGCCTTTGTAGATGTCCTGGAAATTAAATGTAATGCAGAATGTGGCCATCAAGTCATGGAGAGATTTTAATAAATTCTTCTATGATTTTATTCATGTCGCCCTGAGGGGTGATATTTTTCCATTTACGCCATTGTGACATGTGAGAACATCTGTGACCTCCCTGCCACCCATTCTTTTTCACTGCCACTCCCAAGAGGGGGCCTGCAGAAGCAGATGTAGCAGCACACCGTCGCGGATGGGAAAACAACATCTGTAATTTCAATTGGATGCATTATTTTGCACTTCCTTTTCTCAATTGTTACACAGGGCAGTGTTTCAATCGAGGGAGGAATGCATTTCAGTGGGAAAGATGCTGCTCTGTACCCTTTAACTATTGTTTGCAAGGCGTATATAGAAATCCCTTGAGCAACACGTGCTACGCTTTATTCCTGCAGTGCCACTGAAAAGGACAGATTAGAACCAATTATTTATCTCTTTGGCTTCCTGCTCTATTTTTGCTGGCTTAGAATAATATGATTACATACAGAAAATAATTAATGAGCATATCCAGAAGTCCTTGCTCAGGCCCTGCTTTGGTGTCAGTTACTCAGACTCCCACTGATTTTTAGAACTTAAATAAGGAATCCAGGATGTTATCTAACATCTTTTTGCATATTGCTGTCGTGAGAGGATTTAATAGTATTAATCACTTGGTTCTAGTAATAGACCTTACAGATATTATGGATGAGAGGTACAGTGAGGAAGAGAATTAACCATATTCATATAAAAAATCAATGGGATTTGGACAGTTCATGTTGAGAATTGTAAGAAAGCTGTATGGGTTTAAATCTCTTCCCGATTATTATAGGTCAGGAACTATTGGCCTTGAAATATGATAGTACATGGCAATTATTTGTATATTGTTTTTTCTTTGTCTTTCATACCTCTTGTTAGCTTTTAATTAGAGCCACATTAAGAAGTACATACTCTTGCACTTTTGTTTTGAATCAAAAGTGGCTGTTTCAGAAGCTGGTCAACTTATTTACTGGCCGTATATTTAAATCCTAAGTACATTAAAAATCTGAACTTTCAAAATTTCTATGAGCTGAGAATTAGTGCTTCCATTTGAGCTAAATGTTTGGAAGAAGACAACCAAAACTTAGGTTCATTTTTTTGGGAATGATCTTGGAGAATCTACCTTGCTCCTTTCAGTGGCTTGGTTATCACATGGCAAGTTCGGCGTTTCTGTCATCATGTCTAGCTTCATGTTTTCTAACTATTTGTGGAGCTACCTTTTTGTATGCAGTTAGTTAGTCCTCCAGCTATGAAGGACCCCCTCTGATTCCCGTTTTCCAGAAAAAAGCACCTTTGATTCTCGTGAAGCAGAGATGTGAATTCTCCATCAGTGATTTAGTGCTTTGAAATGGCTCCCATCGTTTCACTCCGAGGCTGCGGGTATCTTGCAGGATAAATCCGGAGAAGCTGTAGAGCGCAGATGATTTTTGGCAAGTGTCTTTTTGTCATCAAAATTTTATTTTTGGGTCATTCTTCAGCTGCTGCCTTCTGTGAAGGAGAAAGGCGCCAATTTTATGTCTTTTATTATGTATTCCCAAGTAAGTAGTCTTTTCTACTTAAAGCAAAATTAATGGGAACTCTGACAAAGCTAATGTGAGGAGGAACCGAGGCGAACTGTCACCTTAGCCTGGAAGTGAAGGCACAGCTCGTGTCCTCCCAGAGCAGCGATTCTGACAGAAACCGGTCAGAAGAGAGATTTGTACCGGGGAGGCAGTTTCTGGTGGTTTCTGTGGGGCTGGGAGAAGCAGCCGGGTTGCTGCGCGTAGTCACTGGCGCTGCGTCCCCCCGGGACCAGAGGATAAGGGACCGCTTCCTGGGACTCCTTCTCGCTATCACCTCAAGGTCACGGCTTCGG
>NW_009722027.1:0-5207 GCF_000703405.1 Apaloderma vittatum | reverse complement strand
ATCTGATGGTGCCACTGTAGAAGTACCTTGTGCTGGATCTGTGCCATCTGTTCGTAGGGCAACTGACTTCTTCCGCTGTTTCTTTCTAGTCACAGGGGCGACTTTTGCTGATACAGACTGAGTGACAGAGGCTACAGTGTCTGTCACTGTCCTACACCAATGCTTACTTAACTGCCAAAACATAAACAGATCTGAAAAAATCAACATTAACATCATTATTAACAATAAAATCTCAGCCTTTTGAGCAAGATAACTGCACTCACAATCACAATCATTAAAATCTGGTAGACTCAGATTAGCAAACAAACGAGTATAATTTCTCGGGTTTGAGAAGCCCAAGGCTGTCAGTCTTCTAAACATCTCAGCTGCTGTGTATAGATAATTTGACTACTCTCTTGGTGTGTTGTGTATTGATCTCTATTTTTCTCTCCAAGGATGATATATTTGCTACCGAGGCAATTAAACCAGTGAACAAAGCAAAAGAGAAAATGCCAGAGACCAACCTGTTTGACGATAACATTGATATTTTTGCGGATCTTACTGTAAAACCAAAAGAAAAGACCACCAAGAAAAAGGTGGAACAAAAATCCATATTTGATGATGATATGGGTAAGTGTCTGTCTTGCTGCTAATCTCATAGTATTGTCCTGAGTTGCATTCATCAAAGATGTTTTAGAACCCTTTGCTTTTTTTTAACTTTCCAACTGCTCTGAAATCTCTGACCGTCTTTGGTCTTCAACCTTGGATGACAACTTCCTAGATTTGTAGAATTAGCACAGCGTTTAAGTGTTTTAAAAGGGTGTATAAAATTTTTCTGAGAGCATGAGTAGTTTAATTCCTGTACGGATTTTTTGACATTTCTTATGTCCGGAGTAAGAGAGTAATCTCATGTTGTTGTGGTCCGAGATACATTCTCTATTTCAATTTGCATGTCTTTTTGTATCGTACTTTCAGATCAATCACTGATCGACGAAGAAATGAGCATCTTGTCCCACCCCACCTTCACTATTGTGTTGACTACCTTGGAACCCATAAGATTTTGTTTACATCTATGTATACCCAGAACAATTTACAAATACTACACCTGACAGCAGAAGTTTGTCCTGTATAATTAGTGAAAAAGCAGCATATAGTAATGCGAAATAATGCAAAGTGTACTCCTGGTTTAAGCTAAACAAAACCAGTTCTGTTCAGTGGCTGTATTGGAAAAACTTTTTCAGGTCTCTATCATAGCCTCCTTTTGGCTGATGACACAAACATCTTGATGTCACTTCTGCAGATGCAAAATGGTGACTTAGCCTTCTCGTGCATTAGCAAATACTGTTTTCCACAGCAAAAACTTCCCTATTCCTTAAGCCTTGTTGTAAAATGGCTGTGATACCTCTACTGTGTATGGCTCTCACTGTACTTCCCCTCTGCTGTGAAGCTAATCCATGTGATAGCTTCTTGCTTTGGAGTGATGCCAGTAGGGGATTACTCTCTTTTACTGCCTTTCTAAACTGCTTTTGTGCTAAAATGCTGTCCTGGATTATTCCTGTGTAATCCCTGTGATCAGCACAGTAGCAGACACATTCTGGAGTGGAAGAAGGAGTGAGAAGAGAAAGGCTGTGATAGGCCACTTCATGCTTGGCCCTGCTCAAGGTTAGGATATGTGCTGAAGGCTGAAATACTAGTTATACTCTGTACTAAACGGCTATTAACCTCTATATAAGGTTAATAAATCTGTCCAAGACCTGTGTTTTCTTAGTAAGGATTCAGGACCCGTTATGTGTTACTTATACTGGCCCTGCAAACCAGAAGTGATCCAAGTATCTCAGTGTTGTAAATTTTTTTCATTCCCTCATAATCCAACTGCATGATCTGTATATCTTAAATTTAAAACTTTTAAGCATAGGAAGAGATACACTGTTGTGTGTGACCAGGAAACCTCAGGGCAAACTTTCACCATGTGTTTGGTAGCAGCTTCATCTCTTTCCATGAGCACAGCCCTAAACGCAGGCAGCCCTGGCCTCAGCAAGAACTGTGGGGCTGAGCTCTGCTGCTGGTACAGGGTATCCAGGTTGGAGGGGTTTTTTTCTGCCTGTTGTTACCCTTCAGGAGAGAATTCTGTCTGAATAGCAACATGATCTTTTTCCACTTTGTGGTCCTAGTTATTCATACCAGAAAGGCTTGTATTGAGGAAGATGGTGGGAGATCTTTATTCAGGACTGCAGACAGCGGGACGGCAGTTGTTGCTGTCTGCCTCCTTGCATCTTAGCTGTTCTCAAGTGATTTACGCTGTGTTCTTGTTGTGCTGTAGATTAAAGACTCTCATATGACTGATGGACATCTCAACAGTAGTCACTAGCAAGTACCATCTTTTCCTCCTCTAATTTTCTTTGGCAACAACCTTACAGCTCTTGGATCTCTCAGATTCCTCAGATAAGAGGGATGTAGATAAGATGTTATCTGGCACTTGCATGATGGAATTTGTTGTGGAGGTTTAATTTATAAGTACTTTGCAAATGTTTATGAGAGTTTGAATGTGTTATAAAATACAACTATTATGCTGCTCTGCTGAGGAGAAAAAAAAAATTTTCTTAATTTGACTTAGAGCTAACTGCTCCCACGTATGTCCTTATAAATGCATCCAGAATCACAAGTACCAGGAAAGCATTTGTTTATCACAGAATGTCCTTGGCAGTCACTGCTGTGTGCTGGAGACTCCTATGTACAATGTTACTTCTGTTTGGCAGTTACTTCATATTAAAATCTTTTTCTTTTTTTTTTTTTCTTTTTCCCCCCTTTAGATGATATCTTCTCTAGCAGCCAAGTCAAGATACCCACTCCCAAAAGCAGATCTTCCCAAGCAGCTTCAGAAGCAAAATCTGAAAGCAAGACACTGAGCGCATTTGATGACCCACTGAATGCCTTTGGAGGCCAGTAGCCGAAGGGAGCGTGTTGCAGAGAGGAGGCCTTCCTTATGCCCTCTCCAGTAATACTCTGGACTCTCTAATCCACTAGATCAGCTGAAATCCGCCAGAGCTGAAATGAGATGGCTGTGGACATTTAAATGAGATTATCCATTTAAAATGGTTAGTATTCTCTTGTGCTGGGTCTAATTGTGCTAAATGATATATTTTTTAAAAAAGACAGTAACCTCCTGCTATCTTGTTTCCACGGTGCCCAGATGAATATAGACTGTGCAGTACCTGCAATGAAGTAATCTATTATACAAAGTATAGTTTTATTGAACAGATCTATAGGGAAGATAATTGATAAATAGTAAATGGAGTCTGTTAAACCAGATCTGCCTGTATGTCCTACTTTACTGCTTGCTACAAAGAGCTGCATCATGACTTGAAAACAGCCAAAACCACTGCCATGCCTTGTGTGGGTCAGCTGCCAATCTACCGAGCTTGTGTTCGGGTAAGGCTGTGTTCTGTTACTAGGTACAGCTTCTCCTCTTAGTTAGTGAAGCAGTTAACAGATCTTGGTGCAGGACTTGACACCAGATGGAGATATACGGTATTTCATATTGGCAGCTAATGTGGTCTATAAAAGTAACAATGGTTAACACTTCTCTGCCAGAAGGACTGTGTTACAGATGAGCACCTAGTGTTCCATGAAAGCAACAGAAAACTAACGCTGTCTTCTGTTCAAGCTGTAAGCCACTAAACGAGGTTTTTCACCTGCTTGGATTTGCAAATAACACTTTCCAAGAAGGCCATCTCTGCTGAGCATGCTTGGTCACTTCCAGGTTAACAAGCGTATATGTATGCCTTAGTGCAGAGACTCGCCTGTGCTCAAAGACTTGCTCTCTGCTTTCTTTTCATATCCATAACACATTGTAGGCTGTTTCCAGGAAGTTGCTATTTTTGTGGAATCCCTTTAACTGTCCAATGCATTTAGCTTAATATTCTTGCTTCCTGTATTTTCTAGATTGCCCTTCTGGAACCAATGCCATTAACCATCCTTGATGCCCAGGGGTAGACACTTGTTCTCCTGCATGCATACAAGCAAAGCAAATGCATAAATGCAGAAGGATCAAATGTTTCTCTTATTTCACCATTGACTGCCTGCAATTCGGACTTTAAAAGTAGATGTGCTGTTTTTAAAATAGTGACATTCTCTCTGTAAATTTAAAGCATGTGCTCAGAGGACTTCTCTGAGAGCAGCAGTTCTCACTTTCACTGAATTCATTGTTTTGAGGCCTCTGCTTCAGTCTCTTGCTTCTCAAGTTGGATTTACTTTATCAGGCACAGTAACTACTCTAGCCAAAGCATCTAGTACTAACGAGGGTACAACAGAAGGAAAGGTTGGAAGGGATAAAGGAGAAACATTGTGTATTGATTTGCACCATAGGTGGGCCTGGCAATGATTCATGTTAAGTGGAGGGTAGGTTGGGAGTAGCAGCTTGGAAAAGGATGTGGGAGCTATTTGCAAATGGGTGTCTACAGTGAGAGCACTTGCACTTTATTTATAGACATTACATCTGCTGCCTATGCCTCACAGAAGATTTGGTCTGCTGCTTTACTCCTTTCTTCTGTGCTTAGAAGGCTTTCAAAGACATACTGGGGGAAAGAGGAAAAAGTTGGTGAACTCGTCTATTTTTCTGCATCCTCCTTTCTTCTTGGTCCTTCACATTAATAACTTGTGTTAGCATTGCGAAGAGTGCTGTTCATGGGCTGAGAGCCCTTGGGCTCAAAATCTGTTGGAGTAGAAGATAAAAAAACTCCACCCCCCCAGTCTTTTCTAAACAAGCACTGGGAGAACCTCTTCTCCTTGTAAAAATGTGTGGTTCTCAACTCTCCATAATATAATCCTGGCCTAGACACTTCACTTTTGGGCGTGCTTGGTCTAAGCGGAGATTTTTTTTTTCTTATTTAGTGTTGGCAGGTGTTGGGTTTTTTGGTTTGTTTTTTTTTTTGCAAATTTGATAAACCATGGCTGCATGTTTTGGGCCTAGGGGGACCTGCTCAGCACTCTTTGTCAGAGGGCTCCGATACCACAGCAGTCGCCGTGTTTTCACTGGGCCCGAAACCCGACAGCTAGAGAGTCAGGGTAGGTCTTGCATAATTTAAAACCTAAATGGAAAGTAAAGCGGTTAATGTAATTAGGAGGTGCTAATAAGCTAAGCTTGTTTTCTCTAAAGCCGCGCACTGTCTGAGGGAAGCGCTGCTCATGGGGCCCGGCCTGGCCGCCGCGCGGCGCCCGAGCTGGGCCCT
>NW_009722026.1:0-9291 GCF_000703405.1 Apaloderma vittatum | reverse complement strand
GGAGGAGGCTGAGGAGAGACCTTCTCGCTCTTGACAACTTGCTTAAAGGAGGTTGTAGCGAGGTGGGGTTAGTCTCTTGTCCCAAGCAACAAGGGAGAGGACAAGAGGAAATGGGCTCGAGTTGCTCCAGGGGAGGTTTAGGCTGGATATTAGGAAAAAGTTCTTCACCCAAAGGGTTGTTAAAGCATTGGACCAGGCTGCCCAGGGCAGAGGTGGAGTCCCCACCCCTGGAGGGATTTACAAAACGTGGAGATGAGGTGCTCAGGGACACGGGTTAGTGTTGGGCCTGGCAGCGCTGGGTTAACAGTTGGACTCCATATCTTAAAGGTCTTTTCCAACCCAGACAATTCTGAGATCTGCTGTCTAACATGAGAGGTTACCACTGAATGAGGATTTGGGCTTCTTGTTATAGCCAGACAGGGTTATTTCCTTCCCTGACCTTGGGTGAGTATCACCTGTGTGAGGCATCCACTGCGCAAACTGAGTGTCAGCAATGGCTCGGAAAGGCTAAAAATCAATTAAGCACTAATTGGAAATTTACAACTGGGAGTCCAGGTCCTAATACAAAGAATGTGAAAAGAAAAAGATTGCGATCTCTGCGTTCCTTTCAGCACAGCTGGGCTGGGCGCTCCCTCAGCATGTAAGAAATAGCTTAAGATCAGTGGTCAGAAAAACTGGTACGAGGAGTAGGCTTGGAAATGGGACGTTTCCTGCAGGAGCATTTTAGTTTTGATCTTGAGAGGCTCGAAGGTGTGTGTCGGGCAGCCCTGCGCCACCTTTGCGTTCTGTCCGTGGACGTTCACGTTGCTTTGCACATCTCCTCCAGCGGGCCTGGCCAGGGTGGTGTCAGCGACCGGTTCTTAGGCACAACACGGAGCGATGATGAAGGCTCGCTCGAGCCACCTGGAAAGGGGCGTTTTGTCGTGGTAAAAACCCAGCTCACATCTTCCTTCTTCCCGTTCTGAATTCAGCCGGCACTCCTGCACGCCGTGCGTTTTTCAGTGATCACTTGATGTCTTTCCTTCGTGCATCAGTGCTAGGGGGCTGCCGACGTGGTCTCTTGGCTCAAGTCTGATTCTGGTCTGGCACCGGCTCGTTTTTAACAGCTCAACCGCGTCTGTTGGTTTTCTGTAGGTGCAGCTGGAGCGGATCCGGCAGGCAGATTCCCTGGAGAGAATCCGTGCGATCCTGAACGACACAAAACTGACGGACATTAATCAGCTTCCTGAAACATGACACCCTGATGAGCGGGCTCCAAGGCTGCGTTTGGGGTTTTTAACTCATCTTTATAGCAACATTAATTATTATTTAACTCTAACCGAAAGAGCAGAAGACAACAGAGGGGAGCAATGTCTAAGTTTTGTTTCTAGAGAGAAAAAGGTTTCGTACTGGGCAGGAAGAGAGCACAAGGGTGACTTGCAGTGTAGGAAGGAGAACTTTCTAATGGAAACACTAACGAGTGCGGTGTTTCGTGTTCCACCGAGTGGGATCAGTCCTTACATTCTGAAAAACTTCCCCTCTTTCAGCCGACTTCGTAACCTAACATAGAGTTTCGGAACATTTACCCTCTGTCTTTCCATCTTTCTCCCCACTACTGTGATCAAAGTAGCTGCTGGAAACCATATTGTCCCTCCAAAACATTGAAGAGCAAAGTGGTTGAAGTTTTTTCTGTTTGAATAGTCAGTAACAGTATTCAGCTAGCAGAGAGAATGAGGTGTAGAGTATGCTGTATGAATATTTTATATTAAAATATGACTTTATTAGCAGGACACTGGATATCGATCTTATTTCATAACTCAGTACTATTTTTTTTTCCCCCTTTTTTTTAACCGTTGACTTTATGTTGAAGAATCTGAATGCTGCTGAAATGTGGTTGGACATGAGTGAGCTGTGTGTCTCCTGAGCAGATAAATGCTAGTCCAAAAAAAAAGAAAAACGTACTGAGAATTTAGCTCCTTGAAGTTTTTTCCGTGGAATTCTGATACTTAAAGAAAAGCACAAGAAATGCACTGTTTTATAATCTCTTTTCACAAGCGTAATTTAGAACATGGAACCGGTTCTTTCTCATCTCTGAAGCTGAGCAGTAGCTGTAAGCCCTCTCCGCGTACGAAAAACAAAAGGTCAGTGAAAATCCTCTGTGCTGGCACGGGGTTTGCGCAGGTCTGCTCTGCTCCGCTGGGTGATACCAGCTGCAAAGCTGCTTTCGCTGGGAAGTGTCGCAGGAAGGTGCTGAGCGAAACCACCAGCGTGAGCCGCCTCTTCTGGGTCAAGCTCGGCGCCGCGCGGAGCGATGACCGCGCCCTCGCTCACGGAGCGCAAACGCCAAGGAGCCGCATTGCTCTGCTCACGCAAGTTCGCAAGGTACCGAGCGTCTCTTCCTTTTTCAGATGTGGAGTCACGGTGTTGCTCAGAGTTGAGTCCCGCACTGTCCCGTATTTCTGTCACGCTGTGCAGCGTGACGGCGGGGCAGGACACTCCTGCGGTCAGTCAAGCGCTAGGGTTGGCTCTCTCGTTCTATAAACGTACGGCGGGAACGCCACCGTTCCTCCTCCTTTTTCTCCTTTCCTTGGGAGTCCAGCGCGCGCTGCGGCGGTGTCACGTACGGTTGTGGGTGTCGATATCGCTGACGGTGCCAGTCGGGTTCTTCAGCTGGCCCCTGCTCACCACTCGGTTAAAAAGGAGGAGGCTGAAGGCGAAGACGCCACTGTCCAAATCTCATAACTTGGACTTTCCTCTGTTACTTACTGGTTTTCCTTTACGTACTTGGCCATAGGTTGGCAGGGGGTGAGGAAAACCAAAGTGACAGCAAATGCTCCATGCACATGAATATATTTTAAGTGCTTAAAGCCTATTTCTAGCAGCATCTGTCCTGCTACTAACGTAACGTTAGAACTGGTGGCTTTGAAGAGGAATGCCTTAAAAACAGCCAAAAAGCAGCATACAAGCTCAATTCCTTGTCCCTCATCGCAAAAATTAAAGCATTTTATTCAGCCTAGCAATTAATTCCTTTCATGATCCTGACATCCAAACCCCATTTTGCCTACCTTAGGAATGACCAGGCTCAGAGGTGGCAGAGTTGTCATCTTCTTAAGGCAACAATTTCACTTGAAAGATGTGGCTTTGGTTCTTTGTTAATTGGCTACCACGGATTTGGGGTTTTTTTAACCATTCTCGCTATCTGCTGAACTCTGAGGTGACAGCAGCTGCCTCCTGATGCACAAGTCCAACGCCGGATGTTTTACATTCAGTTTTCCAAGATTAGGGCCCTGTTCTGTTGGAACTTGGAAGAAAAATGAGTACAGGCCTTTATTAGGAGCTGCGGAATGAAAAGCGTTTTCCTGTGGTCCCTTCCTTCCCAAAAACTAACTTGTACCCGGTTACTGACACTTAACCTGTGCAGCAGAGTTCAAGGAAGCCGATTGTTGTGTGGCCAAACTGCAACTAAATCCATAGATCTCTTCAGCAAGCTGAACACTTCAGGAACTGCACTGGACGACCGACACAAAGAATTTTTGGTAGTTTTTGGACTGTCTTAGTGTGAGAGAGCAAGGAAAGCAGCTGGTATCGGCCTTCCGGCGTCCCTTTGTGGTCCGTGTGTTGGTGCCCCTTGGCAGCCACCCCGCTGCCCCCTCTGCTCACAGCCCCCGCAGCCGCAGCTGAGCGGTTCCGATGGTTGAGGTAGAGCCTGTGGTCGGCACGGCTTTCCCTTCGTGTGTTTTTTTTACGAACGGTGGACATGGCTTTGGGCAGGAGGGGCGGTGGCAGAGGCTGGCTGCCGGCTGTTGTTCTGCGGGTGCGGGGGCAATCGGTTCGTGATCTTTCACAGCCACGTAACAGCCACAAGTGGTTTTGCGCGCGCCCATCTGTGTGTTCATGTGCATGCTCGTGGGTTTTTGTTTGTTGTGGTTTTTTTTTTTTTTCTCAGTGGCCAGCAATGGCACATTGGTGGGGTTAGACGAGGCCGGAGGCACGAAGGGTGCACCTGCAAGGGGCAGGGCTGCCTTCCTTGCTTTTAAACCAGCCGGTGAAAGAATTTCCTTTTGCATCGGCGAGGAAGGGTGCCCGGTTACTGTACAGCTGTTTTCTTTTTTCCCCACCTTATTCTGTTGCGCACCGGAACGCCTTTAGCCCTGGTTAAACTCTGGCTGTGACCATTCTGGAGTTGGACCACGCGTGACCTTTTTCACCAACTGCTGCCATGTAAGGTCATACATTTTTAACAGTTTATTACTTTCAAATTATTCGTGAAGCCTCGCCCTGACGATGACTTTCAGATTGGAACCCTGGCTGTTCACAGAAGTGAGGGAGTTGTGCTCGCTGACCCGCGGGGAGCTTCTGGTGAACTCAAATTTAAGAAACTTGACGGGGCCTTTAAAAACAAAGCAAAGCTGTGTGTGCTGAATTCGCAGAGCAAATTCAGAAGACTGTAAATCAAGAGCAGTAAAAGCTCTTGGTGTAGGTACTCGCTGGATGACTTGCGGTGTTATTGCGCTTCCCTCCAGCTCTTGGTGTTCCGGGGCACGACTGGGGTAGGGTGGCCAGTTCTCCTTGCGTAGTGAGAGTGAGACCAGGCCCTGGGGCTCCCCTGGCAGGTCAGCTGTGACCCACAGGGTGAGTGGGATGGAAAACTACCTGGATTGTGGTGATGTAGAACGTAAAAGGGGACAAGATCGAGTTTTGTATGCATTCCTATACTTGTATAGTCTTAATCTGTACAAAAAAGTGTTCTGGCAGCATGTCTGGTTACCTCGTTACCTGCCAGGTAACGCCAGCCCTCCTTCCCTTACCGCTTTCCTTCGGCACCTCTGGGCTGTGCCACGTTTGGAGCAGTGCAGTACTACTTTTCAAACCGAGCTTGGCCGCGTCGCCTTTTCTAAGGGGTGGGGGGGACAACAATTATTTATTGTCCACAGCAGATCAGTCCTCGGCCTTTTCCTGGCAAGACGGACTCCAGAGCCCTTTCGATAAACGGCAAACTGAGCCTTTGGAAGCTAATACTGCATTCCAGTGAGCCAAGCCCCTGGTGTCCTGTGCAACTGTGGGTGTAGAATTCTGCTGTCTACAGGATTCCAGTGTAACCATTTGTTAACTGTATTGAAGGTGTGTCCTTTATGAAGAAAGTGTTCCAAATTAAAAAAAAAAAAAAAAAAAGCTGCTGCAGTGTGCCTGTGTTTGCGCTTCTCTTGTTTTTCCTACTCTGCCTTTTGGCACAAGCCTTCCCCTCCGGCCCCACGGCCCCCAGGGTAGGAGAAGTCTCCCAGAAGCAGCCCAGGGAGCTTTTCTGAAGGAAGCAGCAATTCCCACACGAGGAAGGGAGCTGGAAGCATAAATGACACTGTAACACGCTGAAGGTTGCGCGTACCTGCTGCCCAGGATCCTGCCCAGGAGAAAAGCAAAAATAACCAAACCCCACAGCACCTAAGGAGTCTTAACAAAAAGTATTTTTATTTCACAGTCCATCTTTACAAAACAATAATAAGTAAAAGGCGTATTGTTCAACATACAAACGCTGAATATACAAGGGGAAATAACCGAAAAATAAAGCTGGTCCAGCCTTTCGGGGTAGGTTCCTCATGGTGGGCGTGTTCAGAAGTTCACGTGGCTTCTGATGTCGTTGATCTGCTTCACCATTTCCCTGATGTGTTCTCCCCTTCAAGAAAAATAAAACCAAGTCAAAATGCTCAAAACGACTCCGGAAGGGAAATGCTTCACATGGCAGAAGCAGAGAACACAAGCGCTGCTGCACGTGGTTTCGTTAAGGAGAGGCTGGACAGAGCCTGCCCAGAGATCCTTGGGCAATGCAGCCTCAGGCTAACTCTGCTTGATAATTCAGCACACGAGCACCAGTGCTGCACGTTTTATGCTTCAGCCCATCTCACCAAGCTCCCGCTGGTGCATTGCTCAGCCCCGCACACAGCAGGGAGGTTAGATCACACCCTAGAAACTTCAACAGATCCTGTGGAAGTACCAGGGCTGGAATTCTACAGGAGGAGCTGAGGTTTAACTTACTCTTCCTTGAGGACGGTCTGGATGCACTTGCTTTGGTAGGCACTGAGGGTGATGCTGGGTTTTCGAGGGCTGGTACCCTTCCCCATCTTTTTCTGCTGGTATTCCTTCTTCATTTTGACCTAGAAGTCAGGGAGAGAAAAAAAAAAAGACGACCCCAGTTGGT
This sequence comes from Apaloderma vittatum, assembly GCF_000703405.1. Classification (NCBI taxonomy): domain Eukaryota; kingdom Metazoa; phylum Chordata; class Aves; order Trogoniformes; family Trogonidae; genus Apaloderma; species Apaloderma vittatum. Next base: position 3,119 of record NW_009722026.1, on the reverse strand, counting down.
CATGGCTGTCCAAATGAAAGCTGGTTGCACTGTCCTTGGGTTAAAATCTGCTCCCTTCCACACTCCTCCTCCCACAAAGAGCAGATGCTGCTGCTAGGAGTGAGGAAGGGGTGCAGACTTCTTTACCTTATGATTTATTGTCTCTTACTAACAAAGACGAGAAGTTATTTTAGTGCCACGTTAATTAACAGAAGCGCAGAGGTGCTCTGGTGGAAGGACTCTGTTCTCTCTGCATTCCCAGCGGGTGCCAGGGCGGGGCTGTCGGGGTCCTGCCAGCAGGTGACCTGTTCTCTCACCTGTCTGATAGCGTTGCTCAGGTGCTGCAGCTGGTCGTGGATCGTCTGCAGTTCTTTCCTCATATCCTTCTCGCTGTCGGATAGAACAGGGAGCCGCGAGTGGAAAGTCCGAAGCACTTTCTTCATCCTTGGTGGACAAAGCAAGAAATGTTGCTGAATTAACTCACCTGATAGACCAGTGACGCTAAGACACCACGAGCCCTGCACTCCTGCCGCTCGTGCCAAGGCTCGGGGGCTCCAGGCTTTCCTTTCCCCTTTGCCCTGGTCTCACCCGGCATCTGACTCAGCCTGGACCTGAAGTAGTACTGAAAAAATCACACTGAGCCCCAACAGAGAATTTCAGAAGCCCAGTCTCCTAACAAACCCCTGTCACTCCCAGCCCCCTGTTCTACCCCCGTGCCCACGGCAGGCGGTCGCTGATGAACCGGAGCGGTTTGCACTCACCTGTTCATAATATCTTCCTGCTTCTCTTTGGCTTCCTCGTACTTGTCTGCCAAGCGCTCGGCCATTTCCCGCAAACTTTTCCTTTATGCAAGGGAGAAATGTTTATTGAAATTTACACGCAAGGCAAGTCTGCGCACACAAACAGAACAAGGAGGCTGAAAAAGCAAGCTTGAGCTCCCTCCTGAACCTACAGCCTTAATTAGAGCTGGGAATGCAATCACTTCTCACTTGTTTGGCACAGGGCCCTGCAGAAAGTACTTGTTTTGCACACAGACGAGTCATTCCTGATGTTTGACTTGGTAAGAGCAGAAAGATAAATCCTCACCTTTCCTCTCGACAGTAATTAAGATCTTCCAGTTGTTTCTTTTTCTGCCCCCGCAGCAGCTTCACTCTTAAAATAAATACAATACATAAAATCAAACCACCCCGGTGAATCAGGATTTACACCACACAGAAAATACGACAGCACTGATTGATGCTCCTGGGACACCGGCAAATGGGCAGAACAAACCCTTCAGTTTTGTCCTAACTTCATAATCTAAATAACTAAAATTTGAAGCCGCAGCGACGTAATGCAGTTTTTCTTTGTCAGGAGCGTTGCAGAGTTCAAAGCATTTCCTGCTATTTGCTAACAGCAAAAGAGAAATATTTTATGTGTGTGTGTTGATAATGTTTTTTGTTTCCCCCGCCATGAGTCACTCTAGAGTATTGCCCTCACCCCTGACTGCCCTGGGACCTCAGTTCTCAGCTGTGGGGTCCCGTTCACCTTACGTGCACCCATTTCACTCATTGCCAAGGGCTGATGCAGCAGAGGCAGTTCAGTGCCCAGCCCTTAGCGGAAGGGAGCAGTGAGGCGGCGCAGGGCAGGCAGTTACCAGGGGCTGGTGTTACCTTTGCTGGATTTCCTCTTTCGCCAGGTCCTGTTTCAGGATGTACTCCTCTCGGAACACCTGGGTGGCTCTGCTGAGCAGCTGAAGGCACTCCTCAGGGGGAGGAGCAGCCTCTTTATCAGCAGACCTTAAAAACGAGAGACAGGTTTTTGCAATCTTACTCAAAGGCTAAAAAACTTCGGGTACTGATGGTAAAGGTTCTGGCGGGGCTCAGTTATGGACATGAGGGACTAGAATTATATCCCTGTGCTACGAATTGTTTTGCTCACATGAGGAAATCCCAGTCAGTCTCAAGATGCTCAAAGCCCTGAGCAGCCTAAGGGGGTGAGGTCAGCCTCAGCCATGATCCCTCTCCCAGCCTACAGTGTGACTGGATTTGATGCCCTCCCCGTACGGACGGCACAGCACAGCACCTGCGTCCCTGCTCCCCGTGTCCAAGCTCCTGCACCACTGAGTCAGGAGCTGATGGGATACACACACACACAGAGACACAGACACGATCCCTGAGTCATCCCTCTTCTGCTCCCCGTAGGCAAACGTTGTTTCCTTACTTCAGGTGCAAGGGATTGGCCGAATCGCGCTGCAGGATGCCTTGGATATGCTTCTCAAAGGAATGCTCTGACTGAGCCAGGATACGGAGAGGGGAAACGGCGACGTCTTCGTCCTCTCTGGTGCACAGCAGGGGAGGGGATGCAGGATGGACTGTGCTTCTACCAAAGAACAGCACGTTGGAGAACATGCTTTAAACCACAAATGTTTAAACTACGTCAGAGTTTAAAGGGGAGTTGGCGAGGAACTCCTAATTGATGTACTGCAGCAGTAAGGCAGGAGTGTTCTGAGAGGAAACACTGCAGTTGTGTGGTAAATCCAGCTCTCGACAAGGTTGGTGGAGCTCGCAGCCGGCCATCTTTCTGCCTGGCCACAGCTGAAACTATCCAGAATTAGAAATATCCTTTTACTCAAGAAGAAGAAAAGTTCCCTAACAAGGCAAGCAGCCACTGTAAGAGCAGCCTGACCCTGCTTCTCGAACAGCCTGCCAGGTCCACCTCTGTAATTTCTGATAATGGGCATTAAGTAAGAAAATTCTGTAAGAACCCTGCAGAAACAGTTAAAAAAACAGTCTGTAGGAGAACTTGACATTAATACGGAGGTACCTGAGCAGTCTTATCAGCAACAAATGAACTGAAAATAGCGCCTGCTCCTCAGTGCGTTGACTTAATTGTGCAAATGGAAATCTACCGCACTCATCTGTACCTTTTCCACCAGCCCCAAGCAAAGTGAAGTTGTTTTGGAAACGCATCCTAAAAATCCCACCTTTTTTTCCCCCCTTTCATGTAAACATAACCTTGGTGCCCATTAAGAATCTCTGTACTACTCTTTGTAAACAAGTGCTTGATTTGGAGATTACAAAAATGGAGAAAAAAAAAAAATCAAAAATACCATCAAGAACTGTTGATGCGAATCTTGTCCTAGTACCCATTAAAAGCTA
>NW_009722025.1:0-6309 GCF_000703405.1 Apaloderma vittatum | reverse complement strand
GGTCTTGTTAAACTTCATGAGATTGGCCTGGGACCACCTCTCCAGCCTGCAGAGGTGCCTCTGGATGGCATCCCTTCCCTCCAGTGCGTCAGCTGCCCCACACAGCTTGGTGTCGTCAGCAAACTTGCTGAGGGTGCACTCGATGCCACCGGCCGTGTCGCTGATGGGTATGTTAAACAAGACTGGTCCCAGTACTGATCCTTGAGGGACTCCACTGGTCACTGGCTTCCACTTGGACATGGACCCATGTCAATGACAGCCACTCTTTGGGTGTGGCCATCAAGCCAGTTCTTTATCCACTGAATTGTCCATTAATACACTGAGAAAAGAACTTTTAAGGACCTTTCAAAATATCTGTTGCACTGACAGCTAAAAAAGGAAAAGAGAGACTCCCATCCTTCTGAATATTGAGTGTTCAGAGGCATTGTATGAATACCTGAGACAAAGGAAGAAGAGAGTTCACATTATTAAGAGCAAAGCATAGAACACAATAAAGACCATAGCTTCGATTTTATCTTCTTCAGGACCTTAGAAGAATGCAGTGTTATCTTTATAACAAGGCACTAATATAATCAGTATTACAACTAAAACACCATCTGTACCATGCTGATTTGAGAGAGAAACCTTGGTTCATAGCAGACAACATGACAGCCTCTTTAAGAAATGGAAAAGAACATTCTACTGGAAGCAAGAATGTCTGCCTTAATACTGAGATAATACTACAGTGAAGAATTAATACTTGAATCTTATAGCATCTCCATGTTTTCCACCTTGGGGGAATTAGAGTACTCTGCATTTACATTAACATTAACACTGCCACTGCTACTTCAGTTTCCTAGAGAAGAGATAAGAATGGTTATAGTGGGCCACTTGACAGATCTAGTTTAAAATCCCACTCCAGTTATAGCTAGGATGTAATGCAAAAGGATTAGGTTTGCTAAGTAGGAGAGGAGACACCTCTGGGGCCTGTTCCATTCCTCAGTGTCCTCTGGTCCACATGCACAAATTCTTGACATCTCCAGGCAACAGTGGGCATTATTCAGATTGTTGTGGTCAGTGCTCTGCTTGGCATGCATGGTTTAAAATATAACCTTTTTCATTAGTTTTGTTTTTCTTTCATCTAGATACAAAAGTTCCTTATCTTCTACTTCTTCTGCATGGAAAAAACACCTTTAGGGAAAGCAATAGGGACAGTGGCCAACAGGACATGTTTAGGCAAGGGCAAGGCATACACAGAATGGTCCTTTTCCTCTTCTAAAGTAACAGCTTGCAGAATGCAAACAATATGCAATGATCAATTAGCTGACAAAATACCATCAGTAAAGCTTAGTCTGTATTTACAGAGAACAAAACAAATTGAAGACTGTGAGGTATGCAGTCATTACTCTTCATTTGGAGAGGAGGGATGGTGGGAAATAGGACTACACTGCTATACTATCTGGAACGAGACTAGAGGTGAGTAGTTTTATATAGCCAGGCTTCTACCAGCGTGCTTCAAACCTAAGATGAATAGGAATAAATCACATACCTTCTTTTTTATTTTTAACCAGTGATTCACTTAATGGTCTACAAACACTGAAGTAGATTAATCATTGCCAAAAAGGTACCTTTACAAAATCTCCTTCCCAGCAGAGCGAGAGAACTCCCTTGAATGATGTGAATGCTGTATCATGTAGCACCAGGCTGGAGAGCGGCACATTGTGCTAGGAGTGGCCATGATGCTCAGGGTCATGTCACCTCTGCTCCTCTCCCATCTCTATTTGTCTGTTTGGATAAAACACTTCTCCGTAACTGCTCCTGCTTTACTTCCCTGTGTGTGTAGAGCTCCTTGCACCATAAGACCTTCATTCCAAGTATGTCCAATACACAGATTACACATTGTTGCATCCTCTAGGCACTTGTGCTTTCTCTTATTTATAGCTTGCTTGGCCTGAAGCCATCCTTGGTGTGTCAACAACCCATCCCTTTTTATTCAAGTCTTCCGAATGCATATTCTTACTAATAAGCTTGCAAAATAACAATGACTTGAATTATTTGTTAATTACTCAGACTCAGCTTTGTGTAAGCAGAGTGACTCTGGTTATATCACTGACCTCCTCTAGTCATAGTGACTAAAAGGTGGAAGATCTGACCAAAACACTGCGCTTCTCCTAGAAACTGCAATAATGTGGTTGCCTCACTGAAAGAGTAAGCATGAGGGTCTGGTAGCATACCAGGAATCAGCTTACATCTTTTGTACAGACACAAAAGTCCTTATTTGATGATGGCCTTACAGAAATCAGAGTGTGGTAAAAGGCACTGTGAACTTCTGGCTCACTGACTTCCAGGGAAGCCATTCAGAGCTGGGTCTAATTGACTGGAGACAACTGGAGTTTTAACAAACTAAGAACATAATATTTTCCTCTGTTCCCATACAGGTAACGGAGCTTTATTAATGTGGTTACACTGATCCTGTTCCTAAGCACCTGATTTTTCTTAACCTGTAAGAAGAAAAATTGTCTCCTGTAAATGGACTTTCACAGAACCTTAAGTAGTATAAAGCGACCTGATGAATTCAGTTGGACAACTCATTGTTAGTCACATGCCAGTAGTTTTATAAGGCTTTGACCTTGGTGATGAAGCCTCACGCTCCATAAGCAGTCATTATTTGACCCATGTGAATAAGCCCATTGACTAGTTAGGGCACACTATGTTCAAGGATGTTACGCCATCTCTGATCACACAGTAGGACCACCAGCAGCTTTATCCTGACTGTCTCTTGAATCTTTGGGCTATTTGTTGTCAAAATGAATATAAACTGATGTGCATATTAGCATATCTTCAAAATGAACCCCTAATAGCTTTCCCACAATAAACTGCTGATATGTTTCGCACTTTCCCCACTTCTAGTAACTGTATGAAAGAAAATAAACAGAGGTGAATTGGATTACCTAATGACATTGCATTTCTATAAGGTGATTTGACACTCATAAATAAGAGCAGACAAAATAGAAGTTAATACCTTTTTCTCTCATCATTTCGAACCTGGACATTTACTGTATACACAGTTCCTTTGAATTTTTAAGGAAGGAATGGATTACATATGACGGTCACTTCATCATGCCTTTACTACATTTTTCTTTATAACAGCTAGCATTTGGTCTTGTCTAAATTGCAAGTCTGTGCTGGTGTTCAGAGCAGAAACTGATTATTGAACCTCCTGATCTTAATGGCTATCTGTTGCCAATCCAGTGAAATAATTTTATTCTCCTCCACTTGCTGTCTTTATCCATAGAGCTGTGTCTCAAGAGGCTCCTGTCTTGCTCCTCTGCCATCTCCATCCATCTTGGTTTCTTTTCTCTGTCTTCTGTCTTTTCTGTCTGCATTCCTTTTGGTCCTACTGTTTCCTATAATCCGTTCACTTTTTCAGGAGCTTAAAATCTAAGTGGAGAGAAACAAAACAAAACAAAACAAAAAAGACAAGCCTCAAACAAAAATCTTGAGTAAATGCCCAAATCCACTCTTGCCTTTCTTGTTCCTGGCTTCAATTAGTGTTTAGGTCTAAAGCTAGGCCTGTGTCCATTAGGATGATTTGTTTGTGTAAGAAGCAAACACTATGCACAGATACAACAAAATCAGCATCTGCTTGTTTTGACCATGAGGATTTGTCTGCTCAGATCACATTGCAAGGGTCAGAATTGCTCTGACTCCAAAGCTGAAAGCACATGTGTCTGGGGTCTCTCCCGATCCACGTGATGCCACCTGGAGCAATTGCACATAGCTATAAATCTCACATGCACCAAATCATAACTGGAAGCAAGTTGAACACCACCTTGTGCGTTTTGTGCAACAGAAGATTGATTAAAAATCAGCTGCAAGCGAAATCCGACTTTGTCCTCATCCCTGTGTTAGCCTGTAGAACACAGAGCCTGGAAAGCAAGTGTCTCGCATACTTTTCATTTCACTCACAGGGCTGATTCACGCCAGCAAATACTGAAACCCCACCTCATAGTTTGGAGAAGTAATTTCCATTCCATGAGTTTTGCTTGAAGCTAATACGTGCTATTACAAAACATCTAAAGTAAAACTTTAACCATTATCATGCTCTGACCTGCACATATGCATATGCAGATGTTAAATACAAATAAATCAATACGGCATGCTTATTCTTGTTTCAATTTGCTTCTTGTTTTTAAAATTAGCCTGCTCTTGCTTGGCATAACAGATATATGAGTGTGATGCTATCTCACATATTAAAGTTTTGCATTTGTCTCTTTGTAGTTCATTTACTATTTTATAAAACCCAAAGTCCTTGAGGGAGTGTCGGAAAGCCCCATAATTTTCCTCGATGTTCCATTTTACCTTTTTATCTCTGATGCAGCTAGCATATGTGAAAAAGAAATGTAGATAGCCAGATGGCTCCCCAGTGTTCATACATACAAAAGCACTGACAAATATAAATGACTTTAACTAAAGCTGATGTTGATTCATGTTTGAGCATATTACTTTTGTTGTCTTTTTTTAATGCTGTATTGTTAGGAGCATGCGCTTGTGATCTTACCTAGAAGATCATTATTCTAAATTTTAAGAAGTAGAATCATCATACATTTTTAAAATTTACTCACTAAGGCCGAAATATTTGGGGAGGACAGTTAGAATCGTCACACATTTTAGTATTGGCATTTCATGGTAACATTCTCCTTTTCCTTTGGTGGGTATTGCCACCCATTATACAGCTCCCAAAAATCTCATAAAGAGAGGTTATTTCATATTTGCTTTGTGGTTTTCTGTGCACTCTCCTCTGAATCACCCTGCATAGACCACAGCAAGAGGGAGGATACTGAACTGGATGATTCACTTTTGTTTCTTGGTGCGGTGATCTCTGATTGCACTTGGTTGTGGGGATTTTCCAAATAGACAAGTGACTTCTCCTTTTGCCAGGGTGTTGCTGTCAGACTGACACACTTGAACATCACTTTTCAAAGATGACAAGCATCATGTTTACAGCCACGCTGCCTGTCCATTGAGAGAACAAGCTCTCTGATGGCTTAGTTTAATTGCTCTCCAGGAAGGCAACTGTTAATGCATTTCTGTACAGTTTGTTTGTGTTAAGGAGGAGAACTGGAAGAACATCAATATTTTTAAGGACACATGATCTGGAGAGTTTAGTTCATCTGACGGCATCAGCTAATTCATCCTCAAGATATGATCTAAAGTCGATCAGGAATTCTGGACTGATTTACATTACAGCATCAGTTGCAAATCTGACGTTTCATTTCAGAGGAAGAAGCATCCTGTACTTTTGTGTTCTCTGGGATTACAAATGCCTTATAATACTGGAATTTCTTGCTTGAAGAAAGCACTAACTTTTCAAGGCTGGCACAGAAGCCCAGAGGAGAAACTGTCTTTGAAATATGTGTGACCTTAACTCATGCAGATGATCTTTTAAACAAAGTGGCCTATAGACACAAGCCATAAAGACATCCACATGTATAGACAAAATTTGTTCAGTGAGGGTGCTGTGTTCAGGCTACTCCCTGCTCTCTGGCTATAAGATCAGACTGCTTTGGTTAGTATAGCCAGTGTGTAATAGCTGGAAAGAAAGCTGTAACTTGAGCATGTGCACTGATTCATTGTGGGGACCTGTTTACTTGTTAATGTATTTCTGCCTGTGGGACAGGGCTGAGAGTGCATCAAGAAATGCACTACCTTGAAGTACCACTGTGGCAGCGCCCTGCTGTGCAATGTGCACCACCTCTGCCACATAAGGGACAACCTCTCCCTTCAAAAGTGGAAATCTCAATTCAAAAGAAGCTTGCAGCTAACAGGTCAGACCAGCACAGAAGATGCTTGCAAGTCAACTTTGGAAAACCTAGTCCAGAACCCAAATAATGATGTCTGGAAAATCCTAGTGGATTTAATGGAGCTGTGCTGCAGTTCATATTTTCAAGACAACTTGGGGTAAAATCTGAAAGCTGCCTCACTGCCATGAGAGCACAAATCTCATGAATACCATCAGGTTTGCTGAGTATCTTGGGGCAAAAGCAAGCTTGACCAAATGCAGCTCCCAATCTCCTGAGCTGCAAAAGAGCTTCTGGGAGCTGGTGGCAAAGCTCCTACAGCAATCAGGAGGCTGGACTACAAACCTAACGAGTGCTCTAACGCTCCTTCCTTACTCGTCTTCGCGCATTTTCCTTTAAAGTGTCAAACACAGAAAAGAGAAAGAAAAAAACCAAAAGAATCCCTTTGACCGGTCTGGAAGTGACCCGGTTACCTCCACAACACAAGCCTCCCTCATTCCCTCTCTTCACACTGACATCTACCGGCCTT
>NW_009722024.1:1421-4876 GCF_000703405.1 Apaloderma vittatum | reverse complement strand
AGGACTGGGTTTTAGCTAAACTCAGGACACCCTGTTATATGGACAGGGAAAGGGAAGCAAGAACTGCTGTGGGGGTTTGTGCAAGGTCACACTACATATAAACGTGGATAAATTACCACTGCTGAAACAGATATACCTCTGGGTAAAATTCAGCAGCTGTCTGACCATGAGCAAAAAACTTAAAGCAGATAAAATGAGAACCTCAACTGCTCAACCCCCTCTGTGATTTATGTGTAAGCAGATGGGCTGCTATGGGCAAGATCTGAATTCCTCCAGGGGGTGCATTCAAGAAAAATCAAACTAGAGTAAACTAGAATAAATTCATTAGTCTTCATACAGATAATCCCAGAAACAGCTTCTGTAGTTAGTTTCACCTTCTGCCATCATCAAATTAAGAAGTATCGAAGCAGCCACCAGAGTGCACCAGATGCATTTTAGAGCAATTTACAAGAGAGGAATATAAGAAGTGTCCCTCTGATTTCTTATTTTCTTCTTGCTGTTTAAATACGTATGTGGAGGGCAGAGAGGGAGAAGGTGAAAACATTCAGAAAGCCAGGAGGGTGTAAGTTCTTTAACCTGTGGCTGTGTCCTTGCAGTTGCTTCTGTGAAAATTGTGCTTGCTTAATTCCTCCCACATATCGAGCTGCCTCCTGGTAATACTGGACATCTTTTTTTCATGAAAAATCCTATGAAAATTTGAATATAGGACACACATTAGCTTGCAGATCAGCCCATATGAAATGTTCACGATGTGCTGACTAGCTAACAGGTTACCGGCTTTCTGCGTACATATCTGCTTTCTGTGTACACGTGTAGGACTTCATCCCCATCTCTGACATTCAGGGATGTGCAAGCAGATCTGAAACATCTCCTACATACCAGCGCTGTGCGTGAGACTACTGACTACTCTGCACTGTGTACGCCATACGGTGCTTATTGCATCTTCCATATTTTGAAGGGCAACGTAAAAGCATTAAAGGTGGAGCTTATCAGTCAGATGTAGACATCTGCATGTGACCTGCTCATGTAGTCAGCCTTTCTAGTCAGTGGAAAGAAACAGGCAATTCTAGAGCGTGAGTCATCTTTATGTCCTCCAGTGGAGGTCTAACACAGGGCAGAGATTTTACCCTCTGAAAGTGCATTTCTTTCACAGACTTTCAGTGGCGCATAAAATCACTTGCAGTGGTGTAGTCATAGTTAAGTAACAGAAATCATACCCTGAGTATATAACCTGTAATATTCTTTTTTTAAATATTATTCCTAGCATTATTAACAGCTGCGGAACACTACTCACGTATGTGCTCCTTTGTATAGTGGAGCGCAGCAATACATGAAGTGTGAAGCTTAGTAAGGGTTAAATGTCATCTTACAATATACAAACAACTTTCCATTTCATGCCTTTTCTGGCTGCTAGCTGGAACCCTGGGAACAGAATTTGGACAATGGAAGCGTTGCCATTTTATTTGAATGTGAATTAGGTGAGTGAGCTCATGGGAAATTTTCTGCTTAGTTTAAAACCCATCTGAACAAATTTTACAGTAGATAATACTAGGGAGAGGATGAAGCTCTCCTGCATTAAAAATATACTTCAGAAGTCCTAAAGTACAGCTGTACTTTCACTGCAGCATTGGTTGTCTAAACGCTCCTGCATTGGTTCCAAAGGGATCTCTTAACTTGAGCAGGAATAAATCCTCCTGCTGCTATTGAAGCCAGCCTGTGAATTTGAATTTGTAAGCTCACCTATTACCATTACCTCAAGCCAGTGCTTCTGAGGAACATGGAACATGAAAAATCACCCATCACCTTATAAAATATAGAATGGTATATTTATACAAAATATTCAAATCAGTGTTACTTTTTTGGTTTGGGAAATAAAAAGGAAAAAAAAATGTTCTGCTGTGAAGAGTCTAAAGCATATGTTGAACACATGCATATTCAAACCCTGTGAAGCATCGATGAAGGATGATACTCCTGAATCTCATTTTAGCAATTGCTTTGTGCAGAGAGCACTAAGCATGAGAACCCTGCGTGATCTGCTTGGCTCTGGTGACTGATTATATTAAATGTAAAGGCACTGAATGACATCTTAATCTAAATATTTAAACTCTTTGAAGGAGTCTTGGATTCTGTAGCAAGATAGACTGATTTGTCATCTTTCTCAGTGGTATCTCCTTTTGTCACATAAACCTATATGCCTCAAATGGTGCATTCTTACGTAATTGATTAAGAACCTTGCTTTCCAAATAAGCATGGCTGTATCTTGTTAAGAACATGAATATTAACTGCAAACTCAGCAATTACTGACTATAAGTTGGTTTAGGCAGAAGATATACTGGTGAAAGATAGGGGTGATATTCATGTCAGTTTAGAGCAGTAATATATCTGTAGCTGGCTCCACTGTAAATTGGGAATTATTTCATCAAAGAGAACTATGCTGGTTTCAGGCTGTCGTAAGAAGACAGTTTGATCCTATCAAGTTGTCAAACATAATAAAGAAAACAGCGTGCCTAGAGTTAAGCTCCTAAATCCACTTCCACATTTGAAGTGCGTCATATTAAAGACATCTTTAAGAAAGGAATCGGTATCTCTCGTGGTTTTATCAGTGATTTAATCCTTACTCTCATGTATTGATGAAACTTATTTCTTTCTCACTCCTTTTCCCACCCTCCTTGTGATACACTTACAAAAGCTTTCTTACCCTCCAGTTGACTGGAACAAACTCATTATGGGTTTTGCAATTCTTACTCTCCCCTGCCCCAAGAAAAAGGCATGTTCTTTCCTTTCTCCATCTGCAGTAAAAATTGAGCAGTTCCTGGTGATGCCACATTGACTACATCTTCTTTATTCTTCTGCCTTAAGTATTATGTGTCTTAAGATGCTTATCAAAGAAAAAGCAGTTTATATTTTTGTTCTTAGAGCACCTAATATATAATTAGTTTGGGCAAAGTGCTTTGGAAAGCACTCATTAAACACAGAATGCTGTAAACGTTTTTAATTTTCCTTCTGTTATTTTTTAACTATTCTTTAAAGGAAGTTTTATAACAAACTAGTGTATTTGGCATGCAACTAATAAGCTGAAGTTTTAGAAATGGCCAGGTCCTAAGGACCCTGGTATTTACATGCTTAGTTTTCTTGGTTTAGTTTAAAAGAAAAAGGTTTGGTCCTTGAGAAGTTTGTATTCTGCATAGTTGTTTGCCAATTAATCACTTGTGCATTTAAAGAAAGAGGCAAAGGCACCAGCAGGTAGGTGTACTGACATACATTAATGGGATGTTATCTCAAGCTGATGTACTTCTGAAGTGAGCAGTGAAAACAGAAGAGTCTTGATCATGTGTTTATGGGTGAAGTTAGGCAAATTTTTGCCTTTTGGACACAGCGTGAGATGTAGAGAGAGTGCTGCAGCTTCGCAGTGGGAGCACAGGGAAATCTTTTCACAGTCATGAGTTTTGCGGTGG
>NW_009722024.1:0-1390 GCF_000703405.1 Apaloderma vittatum | reverse complement strand
TTTTCTTGTGTGTCCCGTTGAGTGGGCCCCTGCCACTAATTTGTCCCCATGTATTGCTCTTGGTGCATACTGCTAGTTAAGCTGTTGTAGCCATGCTACTAAGCCATTGTTTAAGCAGAACTGTAGCTGTGCAGAGAACATCTGGGGAGGCGGAGCAGCACCGACCTCTTTTCTATGCACTGTAAATTTTTAAAGATTAAAAAAATCCACATAGTTCAAAACTGACCTGTTCCTTTTTTCTAGTTTGTATGCAAAGCTTATCTGCTGGTGCTACTCTTGACTCTTTAATAAATGATGTATTTATTTTTTTAAAAATTAATATTAAAGTTTTGATTAAAAATTAACAATACAAACATATTTTAGCTAAAACAGCTTCTGTTGGCCAGCTGCCAACAGAAAAAAAAACATCTTACAGAAGCTCAGGAAGAGGCAGGCTTATTAAAAGCCACCCTTACCTTCAGTTCTTTATGAGAGTGTAAAACTAAGGCAGCAGTTGACCTTCAGTGGTGTAAGAAGTGAAAAGTCATCTCTTTTAATTGTTGGTCTGTTGAACGTCAGTCAAGTTGCTTTGTGCTCAGTCAAGTTGCTTTGTGCTTGTAATGTTGGGACTCTTCTCCAAATCCCATGGTAACGTGATCCCTCTGAAAGACATCTGGCACTCTGCAGAAGGCCACCCTTTCAAGAAGAAACCTGGATGGAATTATCCTCTTTAGTCAGTGACAAAATTCAGTTATGTCTGGATAATCACCCATGAACTCTGCAGAGTTAGCACCTGTAAGCATCCAGGACTCTGAAGGACAAACTGATCTTGCTTAAACATGACGGGAAGTTCTTGTTTGCTTTTCTGCAAACTGTGACTGTAGGTCGAGATTTCCATGCTGGAGAAGGACTGCACAGAGAAACACGTGGTCGATCCGAGACCATGGAGCTTTCCAATTTCAGATTTAAATAAGGGAAGGTTCAGCCCTCGATACCTGCACACTCCAGAACACCTCACATAGCCCGGTACTGAACTTTTCAGATGCTTAACTGCAATCAAAGCAGCTGCGTGACTTTTTTTGTTGTTTTAAAAGGAAAAAAAAAGAAATGTAACGCAAGTTGAAAGTCGATCCGTTCACTTACGGACACTTACTTACAAAGCAGTTGTAATTCAGACAAATCATACGCTTCTGTGAATGCAGACACAGACTACAAGCCTAAATCGTGGATATAAATTTACAGGTTGCTGTGGGGGGAAAGCAGAAACCACCCAGGTCGGAGTGTTGCGCTGCAGGTCCTGCCCACCGATTCCAAACTAGTTACGAGACCGTGAGTCCAGTCTCATCAGAGTTTGGGCCGGGGCGCGGAGGAGCCGAAGGGGCCGTATGGGAGCGGCACAGAGCGCCAGCCC
>NW_009722023.1:0-1858 GCF_000703405.1 Apaloderma vittatum | reverse complement strand
GAGAGGAGAGGAGAGGAGAGGAGAGGAGAGTCAGAATCTAAGAAACTATGTCCCGCTCGGTCCCCATGTGTTGCCTGGTGTAGTTGAGAGGTGGCATCCCTGCCCATGACAGGGAGGTTGGATTAAATGATCTCTAAGGTCCCTTCCAACCTAGGCCATTCTATGAGTCTATGATCTGAGAAAAATAATGATATCTGAAACTCTGGCTGCAATTAGTATTGAGGCCAGAAAAGGAAGAGCTGCTTTTGTGTGAGGGTGTCTCCTAAAACAGACACAAACTCTTGCCTGTAGCTGAGCCTCTCTCCCAATCCCAGAAGCCACATAGAAATGAGATGTAGAAGTATGTGTTTTATCAAGAAAAGATGACAAGCAAACTGCATTCTAGCTCAAGATAGCTCACAACATGAGAGTGATTTGGACGTGAGTAGAGAGAGGGTTACCACTATGCAGTAGATAGCATGTCTAGTTATTTTAGTTAGGAAATGGATTGCAAGAATCGGAATGATTGGTAACTGTTATTGACTATGCATTTAATTGGAAGGGGTAACTGTGGAGACTTGAATCCTGAAAGGCTCCACTATCCCTTGACTGAGATATGGGACAGAGACATCTAGGTTGTGTGGATTTCATGAGCAAAGCCTGAGACAGTGAGTGGGCGAGCTTAGTCAGGCTCTTAATACTGAGCAAATAAAGAATAATGCAGCCATATAAATATTATATAGATAAAAGCTGAGTTTCTCGGCACATATTGTACCTCTGATTAAGGGACAACATCGCTAATATCTCCCCAAAGGCTGAAATCAGCAACAAGGACTGGTGTCAGTCACCACATCCAAAGGAAACTGGTAATACCAGGTACCACATCTCTATCCAAAAGTGTATGCTAGCTCTGATTCTCACAACTAATCAAAGAGATCTTGTTTTTGTAATGATCCATTTTTTTCCACACAGAAATAGGAGTGAAACTCTGGCAATGTAAAACCTTAATTCGGCAACCAAGTAAATAGAAAAGACTTGTCTAAATATATGTCTTATATAATAAAAACATACAAGAAAGCATACTACAGCAAGGGACGGAGTGTTGGCTTACTTTTGGAGAGATAAAATATTATAATCGAGTCTAAAGAAAACATATATGAGTTATAATATAATTTAAAATTATTTTACTAAATATGGTAAAATATGTACAGTGTGGCAAGTTGCTTACTCCCAGAGATGACGAAAAAAGGGTTGAAAGATGAAGCTGACTAATGAGGGAGCTGTCTTTAGGTGGGACTGCAGGAATGGGGTTCCTTTTGTCTTTCTCTGTCAGTAATAGCGATGGGAGGTGCTATAATGATGATATGAGGTTTCAGTGGGTTTCAGTTTTTATGAGACCAGTTCTAGATGAATAAGTCATTACACAACTGATAAGTCAAAACCTTCAGACCATCATTTTTTAGACATAAATTTTTCCATATGCATGCAATGTATGATAAACCAAAGAAAACTGAAGCCATTGGACAGAAATTTCTCAAGAGACAGTACAAAGAATACTGTACCTAGATCTTGCACACAATTTTGTTCATGTAGATGAACCACTCACTTGAAAAATGTTCACCCACACAGGGCAGATAGTGAGAAAAGGAGACTCAAAATTTAAAGCAGTGCATCCAAGCCTATGTAAGCCCTATTTACTTCAAGGAGTCTCCAAACAAGTCCATACATACAAACAAAAAATATTCACCTGTGCAAACCTCATTCATCCCAATATCTTGATCATTCATTTCAACCATTTACAAACACGTTTCAAGCATCATTCAGCTGTCCAAATCTTCCAAACACTTTGTCAAAATGCAAGGTCCTGCATCTGGGCCAG
>NW_009722022.1:0-15204 GCF_000703405.1 Apaloderma vittatum | reverse complement strand
GGGGCAGGGGTCCGTAGCAAAACGACGGCCCCAAACGATCGGGATGGAGGCCAAGTGTTTGCAGACGTGTCCTGGTTTGATCTTGCTGTAATGTGGTTGGTTTGATGAACTGCAGGTCTCCCTGACTTAGTCCCGGATCCCTATTACATCCAGGCGTCCACATATGTCCAGAGGATGTCCATGTATAACCTGAGATGTGCTGCCGAGGAGAACTGCCTGGCAAGGTAGGGCATCACCCCAGTTTTTGCCTGTTCACTCTGGGTTCGTGTGCTCCTGCACCCACCACAGAGTACCTGAGGACACGGTGGAGAAAAGTGAGGTTTGAAGAGCCTGAACAAACATAGCTCGTTTTGTAACCTTTTGCTAAGCCTGTGGCAGATGGTAGGGTTTTTACATAAGAGAACAATACCACCATATCAGAGAGACAGTCTACAGATTCTTTGAAGAATGGGTATTTTGTGACAAGTTAACATTGCGCATTTCTATTACTAGGCTCATTTGAACATACCTGAATTTTGCAAGATGGAGGCACCTAAAAAACCCTGCTTGAATCTGATCATCTCCATCTCCCTCCTCTAATCCAGCCAGACAATATTCTACTCCAGTTAAAAACAAAACAAACCAAACAAAACAAAACCAAACCTGTTCTTCACCAGCACAACTTACTATTAAAAGTATGACATGCTAATAGTTTCTGGGCCTATGCCTTGTAAAGTCTCTTAAGACTAAAATTTCCCTCAAAAGTGTTTCAGAGTCTTTTAAAGGGTTGAAATAACAGCTTTGCTATGAAGTAAGGTCCTGTCCAGTTGGCAGAGGGATTTTTCCTGTTTTGTTTGGAAAGAAATCAGCACGTCTGTCTTTAACCATTTTAACTTGTTTGATACCTTATCATGCAAAACAGATTTATTTATTTACCAGCATCATTAATTGATGTCAGACTGTTTCAAGGGTCATGCTCTTTCTTTATTTGCTGGAAAAATAAAACATGGCATAATAAGCAGTATTTTTTATGCTAACTTTACAGGGAAGGTTAACTGAAATGTTCTTACTGGCTATCCATTGAATGAAGTATTCCAGTATTTAAAAAACTGTAGATAATAGCTATGCGAAACAGGAAAATATAGTCTGAGGCATATATTTTACAACTGAAACAAGTATCTATTGTGTGATCTTACTTATACAGTGAGTTATTTTGGTTAACAGCAACTAATGAAAATATATTTTTGGTACTAGAGTATTCTTACAGCTAAACGGTGATCTGCTTCAGAGAGGGAGGCAGAGAGTCCGTGGTCAAATTCCTCTTTCATATTATTAGAAGCAGATCTGAATCTTACTCAACTCTTGGTCTGACACCAGGCACTCCTGAGCACACCATGTGGCATTCTTGTGGGTCTCCAGTGCATAAGCTTTAAGAGGGCTGGAAAGGTCTATCAGTTACTTCTGAAACAATATAAAGTGTTTTTAAAAGTATTTCTTGCATATACTTACGGCTTTCTTTTTGCATTGGTACAGCTCAGCTTACCGAGCAGACGTTAGAGACTATGACAACAGGGTGCTCCTGAGATTCCCTCAGAGAGTCAAAAATCAAGGGACGTCAGATTTTCTTCCCAGCAGACCCCGTTATTCATGGGAGTGGCACAGCTGTCACCAGTGAGTGAAGCACTTAGTATGGTACCTTCTATCTTTTTCACTAACACATCGTCACTTACAAGGTGACATTTCTTAAAACTGCAGTGAACTGGGAGGAAGCTGTGGGGAAGCTTTAGCCTTTTTCTGTCTGATGAATTTTTTGGTGGTGGCAATTATTCTTTATATAACCACATGAAAGCAACATGGATATGAAGCATCTATAAGTATAAAACTCATAGCAGTATAAATTCATTATAAAGACAAGTCTCAAATCAGTCTTGATAGTGGCACCTTCTCCCATTAAGTATATTTTACACAGGTTATAGTCCAGTTATGTTTAAGTGGAACCAATAAATGAAAGTTCCAGTCATGTTAAAATAATTATGCAAACCCTTAAATGTACATTTACTAGCGTATGCTCTATAATATATCATTGCAAACATTGACCCATACATCTTGACCTGAATTTATCTTGATAAGACACGGTCTGGTCAATATGGAAAAGAGAAGATACTGAGTTGACTCATTCCATTATCAATATCCTTACCATATCATGATACTTTCACATAGCAGCATTGCTCTAGAAATAGCAAAATTTCTGGGAATATGGCAAAGCAAATGTTACGGAACATATTTCCACATTTTGGAAGCAGATGTCACTGCAAACTTATACCTTTCCAGAAAACTGACGTGCAACAGTTTGCAGGTTTGTTCTGATTTTCACTATTTCATAGCAGGAGCAATTGTGAAATACTAGAAAGCATGCCTTCCTTCTTCAAGATACCATTCTGCTGTTAGGATGCAAAAGCGATACAATGTCATTCTAATAAAAAAACTTAAATGTGTAATGTGGGCTTGATCTAAAGGCCCCTGGAGTCAATGGAATACTTTTCTCTAGCTTCAGAGGCTTTAAGCTTTGAATGAAAAATCAGTATCAGAACAATTTTTTTTTAAAAAACCCACTGATATTACTAGTTTATATACCTTGTAAAGATCAAAAAGCTAAATTAAAATTAAAATAAGAAGTCCCACCACCAAAACCAAGTATGGTGCTTTCAAAGTTGATAAATGGATGAAATGGATAGAGAGCAATTGAAAGCTTACATTTGCAGAAGAGCAGTTTCTTACTCAGCCACAAGAGCCCAGCCATCACTATCCAGATGCAAAGTGTCTCTGACATTGATTCAGTTCTTGGACAGAAAATACATTGCCTACAAAAAAATGCATTTCTTGTGATCATTTCCATGGAAGTGAAAACAAGCTCATTTGGGAACGAACTACAACTGCCAGTTAGTTTGGCTAGCCATCAGACTTCGGTGTTAGTCATCATCATCTGTGGACCAGTTTTAGAGTTCTTAGCGTGCATGCTTGTGAAACTTGTGTGCTCCTCTTCACTGTAATAGTATATTTTAATTCTGTTTATCTTTTTCATATACATCTTAAAAAGCATTCATAAGTAACAGCAGGCAAATGCTGCACAGACAAAGTGCAGGTAGATACTACAAGTTTAGATTTCCATGTGTTTGGAAAAAGTGAAATTACAAGAATAATAGTTGTTCAAGTCCACAGTAAGAGCTAGAACTGACTTTGTGTGAGAGCAAGAAAAATGCATCACTGTGCCCAGACCAGAAGCTTACACACTTCTGAAATAGAGACTACGTTAAGCATAGACTGCAAAAATTGGTGACATCAGATGAGACCTGTGTTGCCAGTACACAGAAGATGGTTTCTTTATGCAGATTTTGTTTTCACTAATGTTATGAATGTGTTAAACTAATTGAGGGAAATGTATATATGAAAGTAAATTGGGGTTTTGCTAGCAAGTAGCAAGCTTCCCTGGAATTTACAGTATGTAAGGTAAGCATTCCTAGCGAAACTCTGGCTAAAAGCAGTTTTAAGTTCAAATATGAACTACGTAATACTACTGTTATTGGAAAGGGGATGAACAGGAAATTTTGGAAAAACAGTGCTGCTATGAAGCCGTTCCCTTACCAAATTAACATCTATTATTTATTTATAGAAGATGGCACTTTTATAGTCATTGAAAATTAGAATAATGAAAATAAAATTAATTGAATTGCCAGTAATAACACACACATTTCTGTGTAATAAATAAGTTTTCACCAGATCTAAGAGAAGGTAGATCTAATAGGGGTACATTAACAAGATCCGATCTGTCTTTGATAATAATGTATCTATGTTTAAACAGACATTATCACAGCATGGATGAATTTAGCCACTATGACTTGTTGGATGCAAGCTCACACAGAAAAGTTGCCGAAGGACATAAAGCAAGTTTCTGTCTTGAAGATACCTCCTGTGATTATGGATATTATAGACGGTATGCGTGTACAGCTCACACGCAGGTAAGAGCCATTTTAAAGACAGACCATTTCTTTTCCACCTCTAATTTATCTTTGGATATTTACTACCAATCATCTGATGCTCTAAATTATCTGATGCCCTAAGTAGCACCAAAATTCTCCATCAAGGATGCCAGGATAGCATCTTGGAGACTTACAATTTACCCATGTGCTGCTTGATGTGGGT
The DNA here is from genome assembly GCF_000703405.1 of Apaloderma vittatum. Taxonomy (NCBI): domain Eukaryota; kingdom Metazoa; phylum Chordata; class Aves; order Trogoniformes; family Trogonidae; genus Apaloderma; species Apaloderma vittatum. The sequence goes on along the minus strand of NW_009722022.1, from coordinate 11,025 downwards.
ATCTCATTAAAACGTGGGGACACTCATTAGCATAGCATCACTAGTAACTGAGCTATATTAAACCATACCACAAGTTCTTGTTACCTAGGGAAATCAAGATAAGGTCAGCACTCACCCCCTACAAACTGCTCGGTGATGTCCTTGGCTGGTCCCAGTGTTTACAGCTGGTATTTTCTCCCTTGCAGAGCATGAGGGCGCAAGGTGCCTAATTCCCTTAATACCTATAGCTGCTGTCTGGCAGTACGACACAGCATAAGTGTTATGCACCTATGGAAGACAGTTAAAGAGCATGGCAGCTGTGGCCCTATACAAATACACAAAGCAAGGTGTTAGAGCTTATTAAGGGAATAGATGAAAAACAATATGTACCTTTATGGTATAATACCAATCCATTGTAGAATCTTATCTTGAATATTGCATGGAGGTGTGGTCACCACCTCGCAGAACTGCTACAGAAAAGCTTAAAAAACCACAAACCAACCAACCACAGGAGAACAAGGATGATCAGCAGTGTGGTATGGTTAACACACTAAAAGATTTCAGACTATTCCATTTGGAAAACCAGAAACGATACCAAATCTTGAGTGGTCCTGGATGGAAAGAGGAAATTGTGAATATTGAGTTTTCTCACAGCACAAGGGTGTAAGGGCATCCAAAAGAACTGTCAGGAAACAGCTTTAAAACAGAGGGGAGTGCTCTTTTGACACATGAATAAAGTATTAAATTCCTTGCTATAGGATGTTGCAGAGACAAAAAATATCTCTGTGGCTTAAAAAAAGATTAGACAAAGTCATGGGGGCTATTAAAAACAAAAATCTGATGGTACTTCATGTCCTGAATACAGTTGAATGCCTAGTGGAAGGAATTTGCCTGGTTAAAGGACATTACACATCCCATTTTTTATGTTCTTTTCCCCTCAAGTATCTGCTGCTGTCCATTGTCAGAGACATGGCACTGAGCTTGATGGATTGTGGTTTAACTCACTGTGGCCATACTTATATGTATACTTGTATCCCTTATTCTAGGAGGTAGTTATTTTATCGCAGAGAAATGACAGGTATGCTTCATTGGCTGACGTGTCTACATGTGAATTTTAAATATAATGAATGATCTGCAATACATAAAGGCTTTGAAGAAGTTTTATAAATATCTTTTCTCCTTCTGTAGGCTATGACTTCTAACTAAGCAACATATATATTTTACAGCTGGAGTATTTGTGTGACTACAATCCTGGCTGTGTCAGCATTTCCACTGGAAGCCCATATTTCAGGGTTTTTTGTAATTGGACTGTAAAAATTTCCTCCAGCCTCAGACTTGGCACATACAAGCGAGAGTCTGAGCTGATCACAAGCTGGGTCAAGAGGGAATTCCTGTAGGACTTGGGTTTTGTGCACTCTGTTTATTGCCAGAACAGATCAACTTTGTCTAGACCAAAATGTATTGGTCACAGTTAAAGACACCACATTTGAACCACTAATAATTAATATACAGAGATTCTTACTAATGTTGCTAACAGCAAAGAATTCTTCAGAAAAGATTCATCTGGAAGAAAGGCTTCATTTTCAGTTCTCTCAGATTCTTGTGTCATTATTTACCTGAAGAGACACTGTTTCCATGCAAAACTTAATGTGTAAATGGCCCTAGACAGGACTGTTCAAAGATGGCACTTTGGCAGAGCACATTTATCACAAGAAGTTGCCTCATTCAAAAGGGTAGAGAAAAGGGTAGTGAAATGTGATGATTCAGTGAACTTTAGTCTGAGTGTCCCTAATGTCTAGCATGTTACTATTCCTAGTGATTTTTTTGACACTCGTCTTTATTTCCTTTTTAAGGGACTGAGCCCTGGCTGCTATGACACTTACAATGCTGATATAGATTGCCAGTGGATTGATATTACAGATGTAAAACCTGGAAATTACATTTTGAAGGTAAGGGTATTGGGAGTGGGGAAGTTTGGGTAGTTTTTGTTTGTTTTTGTTTGGTTTGTTTGGGTTTTTTTTTAAAGAAAGCAAATCATATGCATATGTCCTTTTGAATGTACATTATCAACTCAAACCTGGATGTAGACAACACTGTGCTTTCTCCCCTTAAGGTGAGTGTAAACCCCAGCTATTTGGTGCCTGAATCTGATTACTCCAACAATATAGTACGCTGTGATATACGCTATACAGGCCACCATGCATATGCCTCTGGCTGTACAATTTCACCGTAAGTATATTCCTTTGTCTTTGCAACTGGTTTATGTTCTTAGTACTAAAGTTGACAAACAGATTTATAAAGTTTAGAGATTTACTTTATATTGAAAAAAACTCTCCCACCATTAATTCTAGTGATAGCAGTTTTTTTTTCAGTATACTGTTTCTTGGTTTTCATGATCTATTGCATTCATTCAAAATTCAGATAGCACTTTTCAAAGGTCTTTTTTGGTGAGAATGATGGGAACATTGTTTTAAGGTTCACAAGTGCATAGCTTTCAAATCCTGACTTCCAGTAATTAAACTATTTCTCTAAGGCTAGCATAGATTTTTTAAAAAATATTTAGGCTTGAAAAACAATTGTAAGTGAGAATTTTGCTCTTGCAAGCATCCGTCAGGATATATAGCACTTCCAAAATTGCTGCTACTGTCTGGGCTGCTAGATCGCTACCTCTGGCTCTCGACTTCTTTGTATTTGCACTACAACCTTTCTGTGCTCATTCAATACCCATTTACGGCATCCACACAGAACTGTTGAGCAGTTACAGAGCTCTGAAGATACTATGCAAAATCCCACACATGTATGTTACTTGGCTGCAGCTGCTGACAAAGCAGCTACCCCTCCCAAAACAGTTCCTCCACACTCCATTTAGAATTTAGTTCTCTGAAAGCTTAAATAGTGCTACAATCATGTGGTTTTTTCCCTCCAAAAAGGCAAATTCACTTAATTAATGTTCTCACGGTGTATCTACTTTAGCTTCTGTCTTTGAGACACACACACAAAAAGCAATTAGTCTTTTGTGACACAAGAGTAAGTAGTTCTCAGGATAATATCTTAGTTGCTCATACAAAATATTTATTGAGTGGTTTCATTTGGATTGCTTAAGGAGTGAGTATTAGCATTGTATAGAAATTAACGACTACTATATTATAGTGGCAACAGTGAAACAAATGTACTGAATTAATGTGACTATTGCTTAACTAGCCTTTAAAATATTATTCATCACTTTGTATTATGAAACTAGTGGTTAAATGAGGCTAAAATGAGAAACATCATCTCATGCCAGTGTGGAGATCTGTGTTTGCATTCACACTTCAGTCATAAATGAGACAAGTTGAAAGGCTTCATCAGAACTCTCTCTTTGTTCTCACCGTGCCGTGGTCAGACTTGCAGAAAACGGAGGAAAAAAAGAACAGGCGTCTTGCAGCAGGTCTTGAGCAATTATTTTTGGCAGTCCCGTGGCAGAGGCTTTTAAGCCATTTTCCTGTAACAGGACTGACTAATTGGTGCTTCTAGGAACTTCTGCTCACATTCATGTGGAATGGAAACATGTGCTTCAGGACTGTAACTTCTGGTCTCTTCATCTTACCTCTGTAAATGTTATCAAGTAAATATATTCTTGCAGGGTGAGGAAACAAAATTTCTGCTACTGCTTGTTGACCTGTGCCTTCAAGCTGACATATGGGTATTTAGTAAACACTCTTCTTCTATCTGCTTGGTCCTCTGCATAACATTGTTTCTTTTCTTTCCACAGATACTGAGAAAAATGCAAGAAAATGGATGAAACGGTGCCAAATGTTTTGAACTGAAGTATCATTATATAAACTTCAATAGGATGAAAATGCTATAGAAACAAAACTATAAAACATACACACATACACCCACACACCTTATGTGATTCTGGAGCACTTCAGCTGCTTCTCAACCTAATCTGTAACTGGATTTTAAGCATTTAAATTGGCATTACTTTATTTTACTATTGAAATGTGTGGAACTGGTGATTCATGCACAGATATTTTTAATTTTGAAAAACTAACTAATTCATAAAAACATGAATATATCTTAACTCCTGAAAATCTGGAGTTTAGTGATAACAGACTTCAGTACGACTGTTACTAGAGATCAAGGTGAACATATTTTAAAGGGTGGGAAAATTTTATGTAGAATTAATTAAATAAAATGCAATAGAAATCAATGTCAGCTATCTCAGAAAATACCAGAATGAAAAATAGCTTAAAAGTAATGCTACAGTACCATTAAAATAAAACTTGCTAGGATACATTGATATGAATGAGAAAAGTATGTTCAGTTTTCAAGGAATATTAACATATAGCAGAGAAATACATATATATATATATCTCAGTTATACCCCTTCAAGAAAAGTTATGTTTACATTTTTACTACATTAGAAGTTTTTCAGTTTTCTTAAGTAAAACATAGATGGGGTTTTGAAAGAAACCTTTCATCTGTGGAAATGAATTAAAGAACTTATCCACCTTTCTATGTTCAAGAGATTTTTCAAGGTGGGGCTTTTAAAAGATTTCTGCAAACTTGATGTGGATAAAAATAAGAACCTGTCAAGAAAAAGGCTCTTGGAGATGATTAAGAGTCCCTGATGTAGTCATTTGTGAAAAACATCCAACTTGAACAGGTTAAACATCAAAATAATACAGGCAATAAACTCAGGTGGCACCACAAACAGAAGTAGGTCAGAATCTCTAATAAAGTATTTTTATCATGATAAAGCCTACTACCTGCATCCCCCTTAAGTACTGTATTTGACTTTAAAAATGTATATCTCAGTACTGAAACAATGAAGTGGAAAATGTACTATATAAAGATGAAGAAAAAAAGTCTGTATTTAACATTCTACTTTAGGCTGTTCAGGAACTAAATATAACATTGTTAAGGGGAAGACTTCCATCCCAAATTAAAAGTTTCTGCTGAACTGCTTAACTGGTGCTGGGTACACCACTCTCCTCCCATCCCCAAATTATTTTGCTTTTGCAGTGCACCCTGCTGTAAGCTACAGTAGCTGTGATTTTGTTTTTAAACTGTGAAATAACATATCACAAGGGGATCTGGCGTTTGTTTTTTTTTCAGATTTCTGATCATGTAAAATGAAGGATCTACATTTGAAACAAAGGGACCTAGAAATATTGATTGGTATTGGTTAAGTTTAATCAGCAGTTCAGAACACCTAATGAAACATGGAAAGCTCAATATATTAAAAAAAAAAGAGAAGTACATGTGCTAATCAGCATAGTTAAAATATAAGAACTCTGAGGTATGGAGATATTTTATTATGACTATTGGGAATACTTCAGGCAGTATTTGGAAGTATTTTATGCAATAGAACCCTATGGATTTAATGTGGACGTTTTATGAAGTGTCGTATCTTTTAAGGATCAACTTGTTCTTTACTACATATATTTAAGATTATTTCACAATTATAAGGTATTTCCACCTTAATCATAACTTGGTTAAAAATTTGCACAACTCGTATGTATACTTAAAAAGAATCTAAGAGCCAGTGATTACTACCCAGCATTGGGAGTGGGTGCAGAATGACTATCATTTATATCTGCAGGTCCCTTTTTGTTTGCTGGGAAATCCATTTTAGCAATCAGTCACCAGGATGGGCAACAAACAGAAGCAAAACTTGGAAACTAGTTTTATGAGAAAGCCATTTATTACATACGTCTGCAAAAAAAAATGAGGGTCTGCTTAAAGTCTAGGCTTCTGACCCAAAGAGTTTTTAACATTTAAGAGGTGTTAAGGGATGCAAGTGCATTCACCTTTCTATAGACTTAGGTCAAAATTGGGGTGCAAGTCCTGATAGCAGCTTGGGCAGTGGACACAAAAGCTACTGTACTGGAAGCTAGGCTGTGGGCACGGGCTGCTTCCTGAGAAGAGGTTGTGTGCTAGTACCTCATTGTGCCTGATGCTGAATGTGGGATAAGAGAGCACTAACTGGACACAGCAGCCACAGAAATTGGGTTTATCCCTTGGCTTATGAGGCAGTAACCTGCTCGCATGTCTATTCCCAAACTACTCGCAGAACTCCATCGAAGTTGGCAAGGAGGCAAGAGGACCTTGAGCATCTGTGTAGGTGGAGCAGGTTGCAATACTGGACTTAGTCCTTTCAGTGGGAATGGCCTGGTTCGGAAAGGTGTTGAACGCCATATCTTTGAATATTGGGGATATTGTAGCTACAAAAGTGTAGCTTTTTTTTCCGTAGCAAAATATTGTCTTTGTTTTGAAATGTGTGTTAAGCAACATGACAGTGATGTACAATAGCACAAGAATTGCCTAAGATAACATGAACAGTCTATTTAGAAAAACAAGGGATTTTAGGATTAAAAAAAATGAAGGAATGTGACTTTAACTTCCCCTGTTTCACAACAATAAATCACAACACAGTAGAAGAGTTTATAATATAGCATGTGTAGAAGTATTTTTAAATAGGGAAGTGCCAACCAATATTTTTAGTATCTTGGCTCTGCAGTTTTGACCCAGACACCTTAACTTACTTTTTTCATACTGGAATATATTTGTGGGATTACATGCATTTTTGGTGAAAAACATTTATAAAAACTATTTTGATAAAAGTTTGTTCTATACAGCAAATTTTATTTTGGAATCCTTTTTACTAGACACTGGGCCTATTCCCATCATCTTTGAAAGGCATCTTGCCATTGGTCTCAGTGGGAGCAAAATCAGACTTAACTTTTGTGAGAATTCTAGTTTGAATTTGCTGTCTTGCAGTCTCAAACTTCCTTTGAAAAGCCAAACTGTAAAGATGTGTGTGAAACAATTAACTCCCATATTTCAGATCCTTAGATAAATAATTGCACATAAGGAACATGTTGTATGTTAGGCTCATTGCAGGAGGGGTTTGCTATATATTTTTTTTAATCCTGAAATACATTTGATATTTGCATATTTCTAGACAAAAGTGTAACAAAAACGACAGCTTGGTCACCAGTGGAACCAACATATTGTGTAGATGATGTTTTTGTTAGTAAAAGTCTACTAATTTTCTCTCAGCTCCAACGTTTACTATGCAGTGTTGAATGAGTGCAAACACCAAATGCACCTTCCTATAGTCATTCATGCATTGTGTGCAGTGTACTCATTCAAAACCAGCAGGGTGAATTTCATAAATGAGACATTGAAAGGTGGTTTATCCTGTGTCTCACCTTTATGCCGATAAGGCATTTTCATTTTCTCCACATCCTAAAAGGTGCTGAAAGATTTTAACTTGAATTAAAACCAAAGAGTATGTTATTGGGAGGTTTTTATTATGCAACTAAATGCTACAGATACAGTGAAATGCCACTTGTTTTTGCAACTTTTTTGAAGGTTTTTCATTATTTCCTTCACTTTTCTTCCAAGGGTCTTAATTTCAATAACTTTGCATCTTTATCTGAAGAGCTCTAATTTATAATATTCAGGCACTAGCTTTGTATTCTTCATTGCACTTTCATATTCTTGTTACATGCCCATATTATGGTTGCAAGTTTATGTGCAAATGACTTGAATAAAATGTTTCAAGCGTTCTATTTGTTGAAGTATTATACTTAATACATAGGCCAGATCTGTCTCTCAAATGAGAAAGCCAAAATTAAGGTTCTTTTATCTGTATGAAAATGAGGAAGATTCTGTCAGGCTGAAGTGGCTTCAGAAAAAATGCCACAAGTTAGAAACAAGAAAAAAAGCTGCAAGGCATGATAAATTACCCCTCACACTACACACTGGCCTAAGATATGAAGTATGGTTCATCTGGATCCAAGATTTCCTTACCTTATTGGCTCGTAACAGGAACTCAGAAACCACTTTCAGCATTTCTGCTCAAAACCACTTAATGTTATGGAGAGAACATTTGAGCAATCCATGCTATAAAATCTACATATTCCAGAAAATTGACTAACATATATAACTCTCAGTTACTCTAAAAACATTTTATCCTTTGTCATTTACATTCTCTAAGTACAAACCAACATCTTGCTGCATATGTATGCTAAGCTGATGGTTTAGGCTGAATTGTAAAGTGTATCTTGTCCCTTCCCTGAAGGTTTAATACAGAAGAGCTTGGTCAAAGATTTCAGAATGTTCAGTCTAGGAAGAGGCTGGCAAACATTTGAATATATCAACTAGTGCCACTCTTGCTTTTGAATAAATGGAGACAAAACTGATGTAGTATCTTTTGAAATTAATAAATGTAGAACTATTTCAGATATAAACAATGTTGTGATGATGTTTCTATAATTTAACAGAATTATTTCCTAGCTAAGACCTTAAAACTGAGAATTCCTGCAAATGCTAGTCCTAGAGCACAAAACTCAGTGTGTGTCAGAATTAATGTAAATACAAAAATGCATACAAGTATTGCAGAAAGTGTATTCAAATTCACTGAAAACAAAGCATCTCCTAGTTTCCAAGTATCTTCTACCTGCTATTCCACTATCTCATTTTCACATTAGGTCACCTGCCTGATATCACAAAATGATCTATCACCTTTCCACAATTAGAAAGCAGCCTAGCACCTTCGGTTAAGAAAGTACTGCTGTAACTGAATTTTCATTCAAGCCCTATTTCTCCTGATCTAACTAGTCCATAAAAATGGATGAAATAAATATTTATGACTACTTGGAAATCTTCAGACTGATCCTATCACTAGTACACTTGTCTTTCTCCTAAGTCTGAAGTGAAAAAATTGTGCACCTGAAGCAGTCTAGTAGTATCGGGCAGTTATGTACCCTGAGTGAGAATATTTCTTCTATGGTATAGTAGTGAACTGGAAAGCACAGTTCTCAAGGGTTTTTAAATCTTATCATCACAGAATGAAATAACTTTCCATATCACTGTAAAAATAAATGGGCAGTACTTTGTGAGAGGTCTCTGTCTAAACAGTACTACAGATACAACTTATGTTAAAATCATGTATATACTGAAAATGTTGTTATAATAAGAAAATGTTTAGAACTTTATCAACAACCTCCAGACAAGTCCATTGTGTTTATCAGTTCACAAAAAAATGCCCAACTGCAGACAAAAACCTTATCAAGTCTCAACCATCACTACTCATTTGTATAGTACATTAAGGCTGTGACCCAGGTGAGTCACCAAACACCAGCTAGAAGTATTAGAAACTCATTAAATATGAAGCAGTGCCAGTAACCTAATCTCTCTCTCTTTTAAGTAAGAATTCAGAAGTGTTTTTGAAGATGAAAAAGAAATGTTCTGGTAAGTCAAGCTTCCTTCAGGAAGAATAATATGGCTAAAAATTACGGTTGTAAATATGCAGTAGGAAACTTGCTCAAATGCCAAAACAAACCAATGCTCCTAGATCTCTAAGCACATACTAAAAACCACTTTAGAACATAAGCTCCCAAAAGAATTTTTTTTCCTCAAACAATTTGCAATATTTAACTTTTTGGTCTTTAATATGAATTAACTCTTAAAGTAAGGTGCTCATATACTAAAAGAAAAATAAGCTGTGCATGAAAAACTGTATTACAGCTGATGACATCTACCAAAAGAAATTTTTCTTGCCTTTTTATTGGAACCAAAGAAGTCATTGTGACTTTTTCTACAAAATACGATCCTTCCCCATAAAAACATAGTAAACACAATTCCATGTTTTATTTTGATACTTCTGGCCTTACATGTTGTTCCGTATGGTACAGTGAAGATAATAACAAAAAGCACTGGGGAATGCAAGGTTATTTGAATTTCTAATTCCTCTGAGCAGCAATGCCATTCAGGAAGACAATACCACATATGCTGACATTTCTTTAGATGCAGAAAAGAAAGCCTAATTGAGTGGGGCAAAGACATGCCCAGATAATAACACAAAATAGACCAGCTGGAACATTTAGCCTTCAAGAACTTAGTTTGGGAGAATGGGCTGAAATTGCTGGGTTATACATCTGCAGGAAAGAGAGGTGGCCAAAGCAGCAACAGAGTAACACTACATTAGAATAACTGAACTTGTTCCTACCACTTGACTCCACTGTCATCCCAGGTGGAATACGTTGAGGTAGTACATAATGACTACATGTTTTAGACACATCCAGTAACTCTCCTGTGGAGCCACTGATGGTTAGAGAGTCATTGTTTGACTCACTCCTAAGTTTACAAAATCACAAAGAGCAGATGAGATAGTAAGAGACCTCTGAATATCATTTAGTTCAAACCCACTGTCCAAGCAAGGTCACCTCAAGATGGTTACTCAGCACTCTGTCCAGTCAGGTTCTGAGCTATCTCCAATGATGGGGACTCCACAACCCTTCTGGGCACTTGTGTCAGTGTTCCATCACCCTCACAGTAAAAAAAAGTTTTTTTCTTGTTTAAACAGAATTACTCGTATTTCAGCTGGTGCCCACTGCCTTTTGCCCTGCCACTCAATTGCACTGAGACTTTACAGTGGGGGTGTGCTACAGCCCAGCCAATCAGGAAGACCAAGTGGATGAGGCCCTTCATAAGCAGATAGGAGTTGCTGCTCAGTCACAAGCCCTGGTCCTCATGGGGGATTTTAATCACTCTGACATCAGCTGGAAGAACAACACGGCGGGGAATAAGCAATCCAGGAGATTCCTGGAATGCACTGATGACAACTTCCTTCTCCAAGTGACAGAGGAACCAACGAGGAGAGGTGCCATGTTGGACCTCGTTCTCATCAACAGGGAAGGGCTGGTGGGGAATGCTACACTTGTGGGCAGCCTTGGCTGCAGTGACCATAAGATGATGGAGTTTGAGATCCTAAGGGCAGCTAAGAGGCGGAAGCTCAGCAAGCTTGAAACCCTTGATTTCAGAAGAGCTGACTTTCGCCTCTTCAGGAACCTCCTCGGTAGAGTGCCATGGGATAAAGCCCTGGAGGGACTGGGAGCCCAAGAAAGCTGGTTGACTTTCAAGGATCATCTCCTCAAAGCTCAAAGGCATTGCATCCCTAGAAGGAAGAAATCACGCAAAACCACCAGAAGACCTATATGGATAAATAAAGAACTCCAGCGAAAATCAAGTACAAAAGGGGAGCACACAAAG
>NW_009722021.1:0-3324 GCF_000703405.1 Apaloderma vittatum | reverse complement strand
CCCAGTTCTCTCAGTCTCTCTTTACAGGAGAAATGTTCAAGTCCCTCAGTCACCCTCGTAGCTCTCTGTTGGACTCTCTCCAGTAGGTCCCTGTCTCTCTTGAATTGGGGAACCCAAAACTGGACACAGTATTCCAGGTGTGGTCTCACCAGGGCAGAGTAGAGGGGGAGGAGAACTTCCCTAGACCTGCTGGACACACTTTTCTTAATGCACTCCAGGATCCCATTGGCCTTCTTGGCCACAAGGGCACATTGCTGTCCCATGGACAACTCACTGTCCACTAGGACTCCAAGGTCTTTCTCCATGGGGCTGCTTTCCAGCAGGACATCCTCTAATCTGTACTGGTGCCTGGCATTATTCCTCCCCAGATGCAGGACTCTACACTTGTTCGTATTGAACTTCATGAGGTTCCCCTTTGTCCATCTTTCCAGTCTGTCCAGATCTCGTTGGATGGCAGCACAGCCTTTGGATGTGTCAGCCACCCCTCCCAGTTTTGTATCATCAGCGAACAACTTGCTGAGGGTGCTTTCCATCCCCTCATCCAGGTCGCTGATGAAGATATCGAACAAAGGAAGAACCAGAGGTTTAAAAACTCTTTAGGTTAGCAGCTGTTAAGGATCTTTATTCCTCTTTGTTCCTAGTTTTCCTTTCCTCTGGCCAAGGAACATTGCTGGTGAGCAGCTTTCCAGCCTGACCTGTCACCTCCTCTGATCCAAGAGCATTTGACACAGGTTGGGTGTCTGGCAGAGTAGGAATTCAAAGGGAAAACCTGCTGAAACCTATCATGAGATGCTAATGGAACCATGCATAGAAAAGATGGGCTTAAACTCTGAGATATTAGGGTCGCAGCAGCACTTTCAAAGCAGTGAAGAGAAATGTTTACATTATCTTCAGTAATTCAGAGAACACAGATCTCTGGAGCAAAACAATGGGCTGAAGGAGGGAGAACTATTCATCCCACAGAGGGAAAGTTGTATTTCCCTTGCTTCTGTGTGGTGATGAGTAGAATCACAACAGATGAGAAAATGAGAAAATTAAGTATACTTCTAGTCAAATCGTGTGGTGACCTCTCTATTACCTTTCATACACTAATGAACCTGAGGGGGAAAAAACCACCATCTGTTCTTGTGGTCCTGGGAGCTTGCAGAAACACTTCAAAGAGTAGCAGAGATAAGTTATAAACTGTCTCAGCAAAAAATTAACTCACGGAATTAATTCCTTCACAAATGCTAATTCCTGGTGATCCAGGAGAGTCAAGACTTGAAGCTAGAGCTAAAATCTTCTACTAGGCAAACTGACACAATGACACTTCAGCCTTGGCTTTTTTTCTTAGAAAGCCAAGGCTTTTGGGAATGCTATCCTTCCTTCATATCAGAAAGCAAAGCAGAAAAATTGAAGGTCATTGCAAGAAAACCATCTTGCATAATCTGAAATGCAAACCAAAAAACAAGGCTCAGATGGCTTCTTAGTAATTACAGGAAAAGATTTTGAAAAATCTGGTTTAGAACACAAAAAAACTATTTGAACACCTTCTAATGCATCTTTGAAAATCAGCATATTAAAAAAAAAGGGAGTTTGCCTGGGACAAAATAGCCCAGTCACATAAAGCCTTTGCATTGCTCATTACAAGCCTGAAAATCAGTCACAACCAGGACAGCAATTAAAACAGGTAAAATCCAGCAAGAGTTCTTCAACACCCACCTCAGCCACAGGGTTCTGCTTCAGGCAGCAGCCCCAAAATGCCCACTGGAGATACCCTGAGATACAGAGTGTGCAGACATAGAACCTTCTCCCTGACCTCTTGGTCACACCCCCACCTCACAGACCTCATCTGCGCTGCACGCTTGCTGCCAATTCACATTGCCTCAGAAAGTGAAAAATTCACCCTCCACCACCTCCCGCTGCCCTAGGCACTGGCAAAATCCACGTGTTGGAGAGAACAATACTGGCAAATAGGGTGCCTGTTGGCTGGGCTCATGTTTTGTGGAAGACTGACCCTTGGCTGCATTAGATGCCTGGGTGGCATACCCATGGCAGCGGGGCTGCGGCACATCAAACCTGACAGCACCAGTTGCAGAGCGCATCCGAGCACGGCGGGTACTCGAGGGAGAAAAGCCCTTGTGAACTCCAGTGCTGGGCAGTGGGTAAGAGCTGCAGCTGGAAAAATCAGAACCGTATTCACTGCTCACTGAATGCAGAATGAGAAAAGGGCAGGTAAAGGCATTATTGCCATAAACCAGAGCAGGATGTTCCGCCAACATGTGAGAGGTGCCTCTGAGTTACACGTGAGAGTATTCCTATTGCACGTGAGAGTATTCCTACCTATATACAGAAAGCAAAGCAAGGAGATACACTTAAGACATACAATCTAAGAGATTAGACTGAACAGTGGAGCGAAATCAGGGAACTCAGAGGGTGTTACCTGCTTGAGGTTTAGGCTACACCTTGCATGGGCCCTGATGCTTCACTGCATAACCCTTTAACTAGCGCTGCAAATAACAATGGTCAAGGCTCTGCTGGCCTCACCTGTGTTGAGCAGATTTTTGTTCAACCATTGTTTTCATATAAATTGATTACAATAAGTGGGTTGCAGAGCAAGCATGTGTAGGGAGCAGAGCTCATCTTAATATTTGTGCTGTAAAACGTGTGGAACTGAGTGAAGAAGGCAAGGTGATGTACTACTATATAGAAATATCAACAGGAATAACAGGGAGAAAAAGCAGTAAAGATAGTCAGGAGCATATTTTTCCAGTTATCAGTTCAGTACCAGTGTCTTCATTTTGTAGTGTTCATCACCTGAACCTACTCCATGCAGGTATGGTCTACTCTTCCAAGGGAGCAGAGGGAGACCGACCTGATCCTGATGCTGCAATTTGACTTGCTCCAGCTGCAGCCTGTGCTGCTCTTGCAGGCTCTCTCTCTTGGTGCTGTACTCCTCCTGCAGCTGCTGCTCCAGCGCCCGCAGCTCCTCCTGCTGCTGCTGGCCCAGCTGCTTCACCTCCTCCTCAAAGCGCCTCTCCAGCTCCTCTTTCTCGCTCTGGAGTTTCTTCCATCTCACTGTGTTGAGGGCTGTGGAGACAAGACCATACAGTCAGGCTCTGAAATCTTCGGGAGCACACAGTGGCATCAGATCTGTTTGTACAGCATGGAGCACAGTGGTTCTCACCATTTCTTGGGGCTCCCATGAATTTCAGCTATCAGCAAGCTCTTGCTGTCACTTCTTCCTCTGTCCTGCTCTCACACAGACGTGCTTTTGTTTAAATAGAGGCAGTGGCAGAGTATGCAAAAGCCCATACAACATTGAGATATTATTATTATTATTAT
>NW_009722020.1:0-2085 GCF_000703405.1 Apaloderma vittatum | reverse complement strand
TGGCGTTGGGTGATACGGTTTAGGGGTGAACATACAGTGTAGAGTTAATGGTTGGACTCGATGATCCCAAGGGTCTTTTCCAACCTGAATTGTTCTATGATTCTATAAGAAAAATGACATAATATTCATGTCACCCAAAAGCTCTGACTATATAGGCCATGCTACTCAGAAAAAACATCAGCCAAAATGTATTGCTTGTTTGAGACTTGAAAGAGCTGGAGTAGAGGCAGAGACAAGCAGTCACAGTAGCAAGGGAAGGGTGGGCAACACTAGCCTGAGAGATACTGAGGACTTCTTCTTTCTGAAAGAAATCTAGGTGTACTAAATAAAGACGGAGGGAGGTATATTCTTCTGCAAGAAAGCAGAACTTTGTCAGTGCCATTCCCAACTTCGCCCTTGACTTGGTTTTCTGATATAATCTGCAAGGCCATAAGTATCGTCCCAAAAGGGATTTGAGCCACATTTCCTGAGTTTGGATCAGAAGGAGCAACAAATATCACTAGCTTTGCCCTTAATGTCGCAGTGTGTTGGTCCTTTGTTAAAAACTAAAATAAAATTACCATGTTTTTTCTTCCTCCTGACCTCCCACAAAGCAGCTCTGTTGCAAATCAGATGCCACGTAGGGTAGATACCTCTTCTTTCCAAATATCTTGTTTAATCTCCTCCTTCCCTTCTGTTCAGTTTCTCTTATAATACAGCAAACCCCAGGCACTATCCACCAGTCTCTGTGTATACATTAGGTCCACAATCTTGTTTGTAGTTCTGATGACCTCTGGGGGGAATATATCAACACTTCTTCATCTCACTACAGCAGTGAAAGTGAGTAAAACACAGTTGTTTTGTCTTTCAGCAATGGATCTGATGAGGACGTTATCTTAATTAAAAAAAGCCCACCCCCCCCAAGGACTCTGAATAGCTTCTCTATTAATCACTACAAGGACACTACTGACCTACTGCATTTGTGAGAAACATTCCCATAACAAAGCAGACACTTTTTTTTCTAACTCAAAGAACATTTCATTTGGCAGAGTCTTATAGCTCTCCCTCACAGATATTACAGTAATAAACTGTGACTGAAAAAAGTTAGTAAATATAACCCCACACATCTTAAATATATGATTGAACTTAAATAATAGATTGAACCAATCTAATTTAAGTGTAAAATGGTAATGTTCAGCTCTTCCAGTGAGATTGGGCTAACCCAGCCTTTTTATGGATCCATCTGGCTGTTAAAGCCTGCTGTGAGCTCAGCAGTGACAGTCACCAGACATCAGCTGAGCAGCAGTGCCCATCCCTGCTCTTAGCCCATGGCAAAAGCAAGATGCGACACTAACATAAACCTCTTCCCCTGCAAAAGTGGCTTAGAAAATGTTTTTCTCACATTTGAAACAGTTTATGAGCAGGAACATGGCCAACTACCACAGTTCAATCACTGGCAGCTCATGAAAGCATTGCAAATCACCTGTGTATCTGCTGTGGCCAATAGATATCCTATTTTACCTGTATATTGGGAAGTTGGACATGGCTTTTGCAGGAGGGATTTGTGGAGCGAGGATCTGAGTGACTCCAAAATTTTTGCTCTGCTCTGCTGATGAGATTTGGCTGGAACCTTAGATAGCTATTCCCTGTACAAATACTAGATGCCATTGTTCCATCAGCATCTATTATATCTTGTCTAGCTTGAGCTGTAGGCTGCTGGGGGCAGGACTGTCCTTGGGGAGGCATTTGTACCATAGTGGCATGTCTGGGCTCTGTCCCTGGACTTGTACCCAGCCGTGACAGAAATACAAGCCTTACAGACAATAATAACATCTGAACTTCTGGGCTAAAACATCCAAATACCAGAAGAGTACCACATCAGCTCAGTAGGTCAGACCTTAACTGAGAAATGGAAATGCAGCAAAAAAAATCTAAGCTAAGTCTATGATTTGAGATACACAAGAGAGGATGCTGGCACCAACTCAGCTCTCAAGGGAAAAGGTTGAGAAAGAACCTCCATGCCATGTACGGGAGAAAAATCTGAGTTCACCCAAATCTATTTCTATTAATTGTAATATTAATCACAGAATCACAGAATCACAGAAT
>NW_009722019.1:0-4703 GCF_000703405.1 Apaloderma vittatum | reverse complement strand
GGCAGGTACTGCTCTTAGTCCCAGGGGAAGTAGTTTCCCCTCTCTTCCCAGTGCTTCCCAGTTCCCATGGGGGAGGACTCTGCTGTCCCCACCTCCAATGGTCTGGCACAAACTGGACACCAATCCCCCAGGCCCTGGGTGTTTAACTCTCTCAGTTGTGGGTCTTTTTTTCTCCCTGCCTCTCCCATCCCTGGACCCCCGACCTGACATACTGAACCCACTCAGTACCCTCATGTACCCAGCTACACAGGGAGAGGGAGGAGGTAAGGGTGAGCTGCTGTTTTAATTAATATGGAAATAAAATGCCAAAATAGCAGCAGTACTTAGCTTCATTGCTTCAGTTTAGAGATTTACTGGTGAGTAGATAAACACTAGGCTGGAGGCTAGCTCTGTAATTCACAGTCCCCATCAGTTATTACCAAATGAGAAAATCATTTTTCATTGAAGTGGCAGAGGAAAAGAAAAAAAAAAGAAAAGGAAACAGGGGAAAGAAAAAGCAATTTTTAAATACGTTGCTATTCTTTCCCCCACGTCTGGTCCCTGGAACTGCTGGGCAGCACCTGATGTGGGGCTGCTCAGCCTGGTAGCCCTGGTTGGGGCCCTACTTTCTGAGCAAAACTAATAAGAGGTCGATTGCAGTTTTGTGCCTCTTAAAACTCGCATGTCCCGCTCTGCCTCCTTCGGACTTTATTTTGTATTTTCTCACTGGCTCTTATATAAATGTCAGTTGTTGGAGTTTTTTAAAATTTTATTTATTCTTTGCAGCCTCATTTTGCCTTCTGCAGAAGCAGGTATGCATGGATTTGAGCTGGAAAGAGCTGTCACAAAATGACATTGTGCTGCTGCCAAGTAAAACAAAGGGGCAAGGTTGAGAGGAGGAGTATACTCCTTTACTAAATGCAGTGACACTGTTGGGGAAAACAGGCATGCTGGGTGCACACAAACCCATTCTCAGGTCTGAAATGGAAACAGCCAACTAGAAGCTAAAAGTTAAATACTAAAATGTAAGCAGATATCTTCCACTAGGCTTCTGTGAAATCTAAGGATTTGAGTTTGTTTGTTGCTTTGCATTAAAAATGCCTTCAGAGGCACACACTCTGCTGCCAAAAAAAAACCCCAGTGGACACCTCTGTTCTTCTGAACCATCAGGAGAGGCCAGGTGGGATTATGCTGGGACATCCCAGTGGCAGCAAATACCTATGTTTTGGTGGTTAAATTGAGCCTTAATTCTTGATCAGTTAATTGTTCTCTGATTTTTCAAGCCATCAGGTTGGTTGGAACCATGGAAGGTTTTAGGGTCAAATGAATAAACCAAAAAATAATTACTAGTATTATGCTGTATCAGGGAGGTGATACAGTTTTTGATGGAGTTGTAGCTGTCGGTGTGCTTGCTTTTGTCCATCCCACTACTGAGTAGGAAACACTGGACTGAAGGCATCTCAACAGCAAACGGGAGTGCCTGTAGCCTGCTTATTCCAACCAGTCTTCTTCCTCCTGCTCTCCATTTCTCTATCCTGCAGTTGCAACAAACTCATTTTGCTTGATAATACGTTGAAGTAAACATCTATATAAGGACAGTGCAGCTGCAGAACAGTAAGATCTGGCTGAAGAGCAAAACTTCTTAAAAATTAATGCCATTGATTGAGACTGTGTGACCAGAATCTTTATCCAACTCCCACAAGTTTCCTGCGGCTGTTGTGGGCTTAGCATGGGGTTTTATATAGACCTGGCAGAAGACCACAGGTCAGTACTTTAATTCAATCTTTTAGTATTTATTTGTTTTCCCCCAAAATGTTGCTGTTGACATGTACATCTTGAAAGTTACCTGGCAGAACAGCACCAGGCCCTGCCAGATGGGTAAAAGAAAAACTATAAGCAATGCAGTAATTTTAGTATTTATGATGAAGGTGATTTTTGAAGGCAAGCAAGTAAAAAAAACTAATGGATTCCTTGTAAAATATGTAGAGGATTGACAATAAAAGAGATTTGCACAGGGCCTGGTTCTGATGCCTTGTAAGCTAGTAAAAGCAGACAAGACTCAATTTTTAAGGCAGAGATAATTGTACAGCAGAGTCAAACCACAAAATCTTCTGGTTACAGCAGGTAGGAACAGGAGCAGCAGCCAGCAGTATTATATCCCCCTCAGTTGTCATCGAGACCAACTAGATGAGAGGGAGGTTTATCAGTAATTAAATATTAGTACATAGGTTTTCATGACCATTGCACAGACGTTTAGTTATAATAAAAAAAGTACTGCTTCAAAAGGAGCTTCCTTTTATTTCTATAACGTCACACGCAATGTTTTCAAAGACAGCTTTAAATACAGGTCATTGTTTCTAGGTGCACGTGTCGCTTCCAGGGAACCCTGTCTCATGTCAGGGATGGACATGAGAATGTGGTGATCCTTCCTTCAGTCATTTACAAATGATTCACTAAAAGAAAGTTGATGCTTGTGTTATAGAAAATGCATTCTGGTTTTCACAATGCTAAATGACCTTTCTGCAAACTTACTTACTAACTCTCTGTTGGTTGTATTGTTGGTGGCTTTTTTTGTTTTTTTCTTTTTTTTTTTCTTTCTTTTGGATATTTCTCTTTTATTTTCATCTGCTTCTACCCAGTGGCTTTGAGTGTCATGCACCAGGTGCTAGTTTGCCATTTTCCAGCTGCAAGCTGTTAGGTGGCTGTCTGAAAAACATGAGCCTTCATTTGTATGTTTCAAGAAGCAGAAAAATGTTTCATGATTCTATGATTCTATGATTCTATGATTCTATGATTCTACGATTCTATGATTCATGACTAATAAAATCTTATTTTAACAAAATCTGACCTTTGGCCTGGAACAGTCATGAGTCCTCTTCATGGGGTCAGAGAAGGAGCAATAAAGTGGCTGCACAAAGCATTCTGCTTCCAGACTTTTTAATTTTGGTGATAAACAAAGATCTGGTAAGTGTCAAGTAGGAAGCAGATGACTGAAAATGCAGTTTGTCCCTTGTGCTTCCCTACCTCACGCTTTGCCAAGGAGTCTGCCGTGGTGCATTTTGTGTCAGATCTTTGCACAGCAAGTGAGTTTTCAGGCACCAGAGGAAAGGCAGCTTGAAACATCTACTGGGAGAGCTTCCATCCCCCTCTTCAGTACTTGGCTTTCCTCTCAGAACTGCAAGGGACAGCAACAGAAATTAGTCACAACTGTAGTGATCACTGGTGTGAGGATGGTTTGTTTGAGCACATGGAGAATTGAGTTTGAATACTACTTCACAGCACATAAGTGCAAATACTTATCATGGGATATAGATGAATCAGAAAGAGATCTGACAAGGCCAGAAACCTTGTGTGTTTTCTCACTTTCCATGCAAAGGCCAAGATCTTTACTGCTGTCTGAACATCTCTGAGTCACAGAAATGAATAAAGGACCAAAACTGGATGGCTCTGAAGGCTTCATTTCAATGGGAGGTGGATGCGGTAATTTCCAGACCTCTGTCACTGAAGTCTCAACACATTCACAATGTCTTCATGCATCCACCTGGGAATACCACAGTGCAGTTATTGTGGGGCAGGCCTTTGGTGCCCACTGACAGCCCAGCTGTGTCCCTGCAGCTTTGCAGGAAGGGTCTGTGGACCACCTATAAGCCCAGCGTGGGCTGACTCCCCTGGCTCTCCTTCTCTCAATGTCTTTCCCAAAATGACTGTGGTGTCCTGAGGTGCCCGCAGCTTGGTCAGCCTCCAGACACAGTCAGATTTGAGGGGCTCCACATGTTCTTCTGTGCTTTCTGCCCAGGTTCCAGCTCACATTTGCAAGTTCACAGACTGCACAGACCTCTGAGCTGCCTGCTCCTTGTGACCTCGAGACTGTGTTTGTAAGGAGTGCACACACTGATTCCAACTCATGGATTACTTTTGGGAGGTTTAGCTGTGTTCAGTTTTGAAGCAAGTTGAGGTACGTTCTGCAAAAGCAAATACTTTCCAAAGCTTCAGCCTTTTCCTTTCCATGATTTTGTCTTTCATTATGCTCTTCAGCATAGTTTCTTTGCCCTTTCTAGGGATGGAAATATATTGCTCTACCACTTCCTATCTTCCATTATTTCTGCTATGATATGAGCTTTTCCTTACGTGCCTTATTAGAGGTGGCTTGCCAGATGTATGAAGAGATTATAACATGCTTGGTCAATTGTTATACCAAGTTTTCAGGGCTTTCAGTTTTCAGCAGAATTTCACATACGTATGACTTGTGGCATCCACTAATTCAGAATCCACAGCATGAGACTATATGTATCATGGTAATTCCACACGTTCTTATTCATGAAGCATCATGAAAATGACTTGCCAATCACCTTCATGGATAATACAGCCTTCTGAGCTGAACTGTAGTGTAAATCAGATGATACAGTCATCAGTCTGGACTTAGAGTCACTTGGTTGACGCTAGCTGGTCAAGCATCGTTTTGCATAACTTACTTGAGGAGTCTGTCATCAGCGCTTTAACCAGATTTTATTTGTTAAGACTCATTTATCACTGTTATAGGCCCTGTACACTGTTTTATATGAGAATGATAACCCAAATCCTCCTCAGCAACATGCACCTGACTGTACCGGTGTCCCTATCCCAATTGCTCTTCTTTTATGATGGCCTTAGCTTGAGTAGACTCAATCCTGGTTCCTTGCATAATGCTCTTGGACCCTTGTATTGGGTTGGCTCAGCCGGATTTT
>NW_009722018.1:0-7047 GCF_000703405.1 Apaloderma vittatum | reverse complement strand
CTACCAGGGAGAGAAGGAAACTGAATTTTAATCACTGCCATGCCAAGGCCAGGAAAATACTTGTTTACATGATTAGAAACAAGATCTGTTACATACACACAGTCTCGCCAGCAATTAGTGCCTGAGCACAGCAGACAATAACCTCCTGGCTGAACACAACCCAAATCCCTTGGCTATGACCTTCTGCTGTGACTTTACCTCTAGGACCCTGATGTTCCAGAGCCTCCACAAGGGAACGGCACGTTGGCCTGATTCCTGCTTTGACCAGGAAAAAGTACTAACAAGCGGTGCTCGCAAGCCCTGAGCAGCAAATGGGTAGGGCAGGCAGAGCTGTGTTTGGTGAGGGACAGTTTTAGCTCTCCAGCAGGCAGTCAGTGAGCCAACAGAGGCTTAGAGGAAAACAAAATCAGGTTCTTTGTGTCTGTGCAGTGAGGCAGAGGAGCGACTCAAGGGAGCCACACGCTGGGGTTAAGGCACTGTTCCACTTCCACAGGGGCTGGACCTCAAACAGAGGATCTATGGGGATCTTTGCAAGTGGTAGGGCACAACCTCCGTTTTGTGGGAAGGTTCAGAATGCAAAGCACCTGTGCAGCTGCAGCCCAACTCATTAATTTCTGAACAGTAACAAAACATATGACCTGGCGGTAGAACCCTGCGTATGTTGGGTCTTTATCCCTCTCCATCCCTCCATAACGTTAGGGAGGCAAGTGCTTCAGCTTTTGCTTGAAAAAAATTTAAGGCAATTGTCTAAAACCAGCTTGCCTTAACAACACTGCCTTTTTAGATATCTTTTGCAGCTCATCATCTTTCACCAGAAATGCAGTACATTTGTTTTTTATACTGGCAACACCCTCTGTTTCAAAAATTTCCAAAATGAGTTGCATGCATATCCAGATAACTTGCACAAAAGCTAAAAATAGGAAAAGCCAACCTCTGAATTTAATTTTTTGCTTTTCATTTTTTTTCTTGGATGTGCTCCTTGTGTTAAGCAGTTTCACTTCCCGTTAGGTCAGGCACTAGACAATAGTTTTCTGAGAGCCTGGAAATGGGATAAACCCATAAAACAATTTCACATCCAGCAGCACAGAGCTGCTGGCACTCACTGAAAGGTCTGCCCTGGAAGTGGCCTGGGTTGTTTCTCTCCTGTCTGCCGTCATTAAACTGATAGTTCTTTTCCAAAAATCTTCCCAAGCAGTCTGCTTTTATCTGCTTATGCTACTTACTGAGCCTCCCTGGTTTTCTCAGGCTGCGTATCCCTCAGTGTCTTGCTCCCACTCACTGCCGAGATTAATGCTGTGTAATATTCCAGAGCTATCACATTCTGGTACTTGGAGCTCATCTCTTTCTTTCTCAAAATCAAAATTAAATTTAAAAAAAACCAAACCAACTCAAAACCCCACCATAATTGAAAGCCTGTATATATAAGTGGATACACAGATATAGGAGGAAGTAGTGGTTAGGGGGCTTGAAAATGAAGGAGAGACCATGTCAGACAAAATGAGTAGGGTTTTTTGATGTGCAGAAGATTCCTCATTTTATTTAGGAGTAGGTATTCAGCACGTATGAGCCAACACTCGCTAGCATGCAGTAGAAGTACTGCCTAATTTGGATGACCCTCTGCAGATTTCCTGACCAGGTCAGCAACAAGGTAGGGACTGCCCCAGCCAAAACCTGAGGGATGTTAGGAGGTACAGTGAAGGGACCACCCTGCTTCATGGACGTGCTGTTGGCAATGAGCGATGGGCTCAGGGCAAGTCTGGTGGCAGGACGGTGGTGCTGTGATTCACCCCCTCAGGCTGAGAGCCAGCTAGGAGACAGCCAGGAAATCAGATTCTCACACTTCTCAGGACACAGGCAGGAGGTGGGTGGGAAACCAGGCAAATCTGACTACGGAATAACTGCAGAGTCAACTGCAGAGTCTCTTGGCTTGTCTGTCTCCAGCACCAGCAGGGCCAAATTGGAAGACAGGCACCCTGCTCGTGCCTGTTCCTAAAGGGGCTGGATCTGCCCTTCCCGTGCCCCACAGCTGGACCAGAGGATTCGCCTCCCTCTGCCCAACCCAAGGGCCAGCTCCAGAGCACGGCAGCTGTCCTCACCAGATATGGATAGAGGAGGTTCTCTCTACCCGCACTTGCACTTCCCTTTGAAACAGGTTGCTCCTTTGCCTTCCAGTGAAATAAATGCCACCAAGCACTACAATAGTAGTTAAAAATGTACTTGCATACTATGTCATGGAAGAGTGGGCTAATAAGGTAATGATGACTAACCCCAGTGTTTCAACCCAGGGGAACTGAGTTCCCTGGAAGAACAAATTAGATAGCATATTGTTACTGACAGTTCCTACAGCAGCCTGGCTGGGTATATGGCAGACAGGTCTCCTGACCCACAGAGGAAAATGCTGATTTACATGGTACAGGATGATGTTTTTCCTCCTAGGAAGCTGCCCTTCCTGTGGGCTGTCTGTGGGCTGGAGCTGATGAACTCTGCTCTGCTTCATACCTGTTGTGGACAATGTTTGGCTGGACAAAGCCCCTCTTCTGTGCCTGGAGAAAGAATAAACCACCTTATTCCTGCATGCATTGAAGTCAGCTTCCAGCCATTTTCAGTTTGTTGCATTAAACTGAGAGCTTCTAAACTCTGGCTGGCATAAGAGCCCAACAGCAACGAGGTCAAAAAGGAGAAAAGCGTTCTGCGCTTTGAAAGAGCTGGGATATTTGCCAAGATCAAGCACAATTTTTTCTCTAGCCAACCAAGGGACACAGAAGCTTTTCCAGACATCGTTGTCCAATTCAGAGCAGTTTGAC
This sequence comes from Apaloderma vittatum, assembly GCF_000703405.1. Taxonomy (NCBI): domain Eukaryota; kingdom Metazoa; phylum Chordata; class Aves; order Trogoniformes; family Trogonidae; genus Apaloderma; species Apaloderma vittatum. The sequence continues at coordinate 4,243 of NW_009722018.1, read as the reverse complement.
CAAAAGCAATTTTTTGGTGGAATCCTTTCTGGGCTGAATTTGGATTTTATTTTTAGTCAAACAGTCTGTCCTTCATTGGAAGGGGAAAATACCATGCAATCTATGTTCAGGCATGCACAAAAATACTGCTTTGAGACATACTGCAGCAAGAGCAACCCCACCACCGATTCTCCTTCATGCTGGAGTGCAGCCATGTACTCCTATCATCAATCTGTGTGGTGTTCAAGCCATTCCAGAGCATGGACAAATGGAAGTGCTGTCAGTGGAGCTCACTCCCCAGCACTGTTTGCCCAAACCTGGCTCCTGCAGAAAGCCACTTTTCTGCCACCAGGACTTTGGGTCTGGGGGAGGCAGCAACAAGCAGCAGGCCTTGCCCTCTGCTGTCACAGTCCAGGTGCCCAGCCTGACCTTCTCCCTGACTTCAGGCTTCTCTGCAGAAACACTTCTGGTTACAGTGAGCAGTTTTACAGTAAGGTCCCACCACCTATTACAGACTGCAGTCAATTCTGCTGCATGCCTGTGATAAACTTCTCCATAGTGGTGACAATAAAGAATGGCTCATAGAAACAGTAAGAGAAAGCCAGAAACACTTCTCAGTTTTCTGTGTGAACTCTTCTGGGACATGTCACAGCATCCCAATAAAGTCTAAAAATCCAGGACTCCCTGGTGGCCAGGGATCTACCCCAAGGCAACATCACAGCCTGGCACAGATCCCGTTCCATTGCTACCTGCATCCACAAATGTTATCCTTCTCCTTCCCCCACTCTCTGACCTCAGTCCCCCATTCAAGGGTCACTCGACCTTGCACTCATGCCTCTCAAGATGGTGTCAGAAAAATCATCTGACTGCTGGGAGCAGTGCCTGGCTGCTAAAGGCTGCCCTGGAAGATGGGAGGGTTAGGCCAGCCCAGTGCTGTTTGGCAACATAATGAGGTCTCCTCAGAAACACAGTTTGAAAATAGATTACCTGGGCCACACAGGAGCTGCCCTCTGGTCACAAACTAATCTTGCTTAGGGGATATCTGGGCACAACAGCAGTGCACGGGGATATTTCTTCTTAAAACTACAGTTAAACCTGGTCCAAGATTTTTGTCTTTTATGTCCTTTTGAGATACTAAGCTGCTAACTGCTTTCTGCTTATAAAGGGTCCTATCACACATAGACAACATAGGAAATGGCAAACTTTTTGTAACTCCCTTACAGAAGCATCCAGCTGACAGCTGCAGAGTAGCCATTGCTAGTGATGCTCAGCAGCAGCTCTCTGTGCCCATTGCTCTCAGAGATACTGCGTGTCACTTGGCAGGTCAGACCACATGCAAATAAATGAAGGACGAGGTTTCAAAAGAAGGACTTTTTTCCCAGAACCTGTGTTACACCCAATCCTTCGGCATGCAAAAGAGCTAGAGTTCATCATGATTTTATTTTTGCTTAAAAATGAGAATTTAGAGCCTCCTCTTTCATTCCCTAGTACTATATTAACTGCAGGTATAGGCATTTGCAGACAATAATAGTCTTTCTAGTTTTCTATTGCAATGCAATAGAATAATATACAGGTTTAGCTAGGAGAAGAGTTTTACTTCTCCACGTAAAAGCTATCACAGTGAAAATAAAAATTAATCCACAAATGGTGGAGCTGAACAAACCCACAGAGCCTCATTTGCAGCAGGAAGAGCTGCTGCACCACGGCAGCCCTTGGGCAGCAGTGCCGATGTGCAGGCAAGCTGCCGGAGCAGGCAGGATGAGCCCGGAGGATGCTCGGCTGCTGTGTGTGCAGCAAGGAGCGGTGCTTTGGCCACTCTGTGCCCAGAGGCTGGAGCACCAGGGCCATCAGCCTGCCACGTGTGAGGTCACCCAGATGGGAGGCATGAGGTCGCCTATAACAAAGTAAGAATGAACAGCTGGAGCTGTTGTTATTGAAACTCTCTGCTAGCCTTGGATAAACGTGTCCTGCAAATGCAGGAAGAAAGAATCCAGTTTTGTTCTCTCCTCACATAAGTTTAGAGACAGCAGTATTTTTGCGAATATAAAAATTAACATTGTTTTAAAATATCGAAAAAGAAATAAGGTATATAATCATATGAAACTCATTCCTTATTATTACCTACATACTTCTGCAAGGCACAGGTTTAATCAGGGACTGCATACAGCTTGGGAACCCTGGTTGAGCAGTAACGTATACAGGGAATTGAGTCTGGAAGCCAAAAGATCTCAGTCAGAGTACTGACATGGCCAAGGCATTGAAGACATAGGTTTCCAAAGTGGAGATCTCTCAGATGTGCACGTCTTCTCTATGTCAGCCAGAAAGATCACCCTCCTACGTTTTCATCCCACCTTTACAGGTGAGGGCACCAACATGTGTCTTTGTTATTGCCAGTGGAGCTAAGCCCCTTTCCTCGCTCGGGGTCTCTCCCTAGCCAGACATGGCCACAGAGGCCCTCTCTCTGACGGCACAGTGGCGATGGCCACTGGAAAGTCCCCTGGCACAGCTCCTGGCCCAGCTCCAGTGACACATGCGGAGTCACATCCTCCCTGTGGTTTGTGAGCCAGCGCTACCTTCCACCACACATTATCGCCACGGAGTTTCCTTCCTCCATGTGCTGAAGGGAGGAAGCGCTGCCTCAAGCACAGCTTATGAGGCACGCACACACCCAGCTATGCCAAAATGAAAGTGTCCTCGGCCATTTCCTCCTTGGTAGGCTGGCCCAAGGATTAGCCCACTTCTTCAAGCAGCTCTTTGCCACATCCCTCCATGGTGTCATTTACAGGAACAGGCTTAAACATTCCCCGTTTTCAAAATAGGATTAAATCATAGTTGCCTTGTGTTATGCATCAATTTACTGAGCAGCAAACATTCAACTTGCAGCAAACCCAGTAATAACGAAAGCTGACAAAGTGCTTTGGTCCAGAGGGCATTTCCCAGGCATGGTGACCCAGCAGGGAGAGGTGCTAAGGGCAGGGCGCAGCCCTGGCGAGCTCTGCACGCTCTCTGGGCCCTCAGCCCAGCATTCCGCAGCTGGAGGCACTTCATTTCTTACCTTTCCGGGAGCCATAAGACACACCATAAGGGATGGGTGTGAAGCTGAGAATAGCCAAGGGTTCACAAAAAGTCTTAGTGATACCCTGCAGCTTCACCAAAGGAGGTTTGGGAAAGGCCATTTTGGGGAGTGTCCCACGGGCTCCTGAGGGAGCCGGGGCAGGTGTCACTCCGCAGGCAGCTCAGTGACATAAAGGCAGGAGGGAGAGGATTACTGAGATTTTCTGGAAAGACTCAGGAAAGAAAAGGGAGTGCAACTTCCTACTCAGGACAGTAAGACTTGACCCCTGTTGAATTTCCCTATGACTCAAATGATATTTCTTAAAGCAGCCCTCCTTCTAAGGACTATAAAATAGCAACTGCTGAAACGGAGGAGACTGCTGACTAATGCTGTATTAGAGGACACATGCTTCTCTTGAGAATAAGTTGGTACAAGCATCAGTATTTGGGTGAGCTAGACAGGACTGCCAGGGTTACCCTGTGACAGCTATCCTACAGTTCCCATGCAGACCATCTGCTAAAATATAGAAAAGCTGACTAAACAGAGCAACTTCAATAGCTGCATTACAGTCTACATAAATGGCATTTCTAAGGGATCTACAAAATGTGGCAAATTTTTTTTGGAGTCCTCAGATGAAAAGGACATGAAAATCACCAGCAGAGACCACAGGCATTCCCTGAATCAACCTCACTTGAGCATGAGCACATCATTTGGAAAAATATCCTGTCTCAGTGTTGAGTGCCCAGTGACCCCCACCTTTGGCAAGCTGTGGCACGGAGCCCGGGAAAAAATCTAGACTTTATTTCCAGGCTGAATTTGTTGAGATGGACCTTTCTCCCATTTGCTGTTACTGTGCTCACACCTGCCAGGCTGAGGAGCCCTACAACAGTGTGTTCCTGGTGGAAGTACCTGTAGATAGAAAGCTTGATTTAACCAGAGAGACAGAGCTCCCAGCAGCTCCTACAGCAAGGCAGAGCTTTCAGTGCATTTGCCAAGCAGACATTTCACATTGTGTCCATCCTGCTGACCAGTCTTAGCTGTGCTGTATCAGTAAGCAGATCTTCTTCACCTCCTGCTCCAAATTTTATATCACCCACAAATGTAATCAGTGCAGCATTCATATTGTTGCCCTTCAAACCATTTATAAAAACCACTAAAGATGTGGGAACAAGGAACAGCTAGTGTAGGTACATGCAAACCCAACAGAAA
>NW_009722017.1:0-6417 GCF_000703405.1 Apaloderma vittatum | reverse complement strand
CTCTCAAGCCAATCACTGCCTGGCCTATATTGGTGCGTGGGATTGCCCCGACCCAGATGGAGGACCTTGCACTTGGTCTTGTTGAACTTCATGAGGCTGGCCTGGGCCCACCTCTCCAGCCTGTCAGGGTCCCTCTGGATGGCATCCCTACCCTCCAGCATATCAGTTGCCCCACACAGCTTGGTGTCATCCGCAAACTTGCTGAAGGTGCACTCGATGCCACTGCCCATGTCGCTGACAAAGATGTTGAACAAGACTGGTCTCAGCACTGATCCTTGAGGGACTCCACTGGTCACCGGCTTCCACTTGGACACGGACCCACTGGCAGCCACTCTTTGGGTGTAGCTGTCAAGCCAGTTATTTATACACTGAATTGTCCATCCATCAAACCCATATTTTATCAGCTTGAAGACCAGGATGTCATGCAGGAGAGTGTCAAAGGCTTTGCTCAGGTCCAAGTAAATTACGACAGTCATTTTCTAGTCATTTATTAGTGTTTATCATTTTGGATGAGACGATGAATGATACTAACTTTCCCAAAATATCCAACAGTGTTTTCTCCAACTGAACTAACACAGAGGATCAAATCACATCACTTTGCAGTTACGGATGTACAACAGCAACTCCAAAAGTTCTGCATGAGGAAGCAGGCCATTGCAGACCTGTGTGATAAGCCTGCCCAGTCCTTTTGAACCACGTACGCTGAGTGAGAGAGCCCATATTGACCAGAAAAGCAGGCTGCTCTCTGGAAGCTGGCTACCCAAGGCTGCTACAAGTCTGTGGCTAACCATCAAGTCAACTGTCAGACTGCTGGGTGCGGGTGAGGAGTTGTGGTGTTGTTATGAAAGTTGTTTATCCACTGATTATCAGCAGCAAGAACGTACATGAAATAACAGCAGGTTTTACAGAAAGAGCCTCTAAATTGTTTTATGGTAACAGATGATGCGTTGTGTCCATGGTTTGCGCTCCAGCAGAAGTCCATTTTAGTTAACTAAAACCAATTCTACTCCTCTCTTCTTCATGGCTTTTTCTTCATGGCTTGACAAACGTCGCTGATCCACACCAACGTGGGCAGCACTAGCAAAATGTGGGATGTGGGAGTTCCAGGGAAATCATGCCTATGCAAAGTTGGGCAGTCTGGAACCTTATTCTTTCCCACGCAGGTAATTTTCAGCAGAGTCCACTCCAGACACTGCTACTCTGCAGTCTTGCCCTTTCACATAACACTGATGGATTTACTTCAGATGGTCAGGTGGTTCAAGCATGACTACAAGCCTGAACTTGCAGCAATCAGTTAGATAAACCTCTATCTGCTAAAGAGGAAAAGTTATGGTGACAGAATTCTCCAGAATTTAACAAATTCATACCACTGCATAAAAGAACATATATGTGAGGAGCTGCAGTGCTGGGCTGGATGACAATTCAAAAAGAAGTATTTAGGAATTCAGACCCTAATTCTTCTTTTCCAGGTAACCTCTCTTCTCTGCTTAGGACCAAGAGCATATGTGTATATCAAACCGACAAGTGTTTTCATTTAGATAAAATGGCATGGAATATGGAAGAAGGGCTCCTGTTCTTACATAAGAGGCCTGTAAAAAGATATATTACTTTTAAAAAGAAATGTCCTTTTCTTCATCTCATTTTCACTTTTGCTCTTCAGGTTCCTTTCCTAATCACACTGGGAGAACAAGCAATATGCTCTCAACACTGTGATAAGAAACTAGTAAAATAAAGTAAGAACCTTCCTAGGCTGGAGAAACTTCTTTGACTCTGTTCCCTATAGAAGCTTCAGTACATAAGTATATGTTGGAGACATATACAACCAAAGTCACTGCAAAATACAGAAAGAGTAGCAAAGCTCAGCAACAAACTGTTCCAAGACATGTTTTCAATGGTTTTATCAACAGTTTTATGTGTAATTCGAAGAAACTGGATCCAGGGAAAAAATGACTAAAAGAATACTTTGCAGAAATTCCTTGCATTTCCAATCCAGTGAAATACAATAAATGTGCTCTCCCAAAACATAAACACAAAATCTAGATATAGGTCGGTGATCTGTGGGTTTATCAATGTCCGGTGAAGGAGAGGCTCTGTTTAAGAAAGAAGGAAAGAAAACTCCTCACCTGCACAAGGCTGGTGAATGCAGATCATACTTGTGGTGCCCATTATCTTTAATCAGCTGGAAGAAAAACAAAGAAAAGTAGTATTTATCCTTATAACCTTATGTTTCACAACAAATCCAACATCTTATTGGTGAAAGGCACAGAACAAATGTTTTGTTCGTGTTGATTTGGAGTGGATTCCCCAATGGGCAACTGGTTTCTGACTGCCAGGAAGATGACTGCTGGAGTCCTCATCACAGATTCTAGGAGAGGTCTCTCCCAAACCTAAGATCTAATCTGTCAGTCAGGTCCCAGAGTAAGGCAGCGCAAATGCAATACATCTAAGGCAGGCTGAGAAAACAGCTTTAGCCTCAGTGGAATGTGCTAAAGTGCTAAAATAAGAGGAAGGTCCTGCTGGCTGACAACGTTTGTGAGGAAATTGTCCTAGGATTGAGACAAATTCTCTGGGTGAGATTTTTTCCAGCGTGCTATAAACTGTCACAAAGCCTGTCTGTCCTGAGTAATACAAGGTTGTGCAGAGATCTTCAAACTATTGCCTGCGGGAGGGAGGTGACATGCAGTGGCATGGCCAGACCTACAGCTGAGCTGAAGTTTCTCCCCAGTGCCTCACTGTGTAGGGGTACCAGTTTGTTTGAGGGATCTTGAAGATGCTGCTGCACTCTGGGGTGTGCTGTGGCCCTGCCCTCTAAACTATTTAGCATTTCTCTGAGAACAGTGGGCCCTCCACGTCTAAGGTGTGTGTTTAGCATCCTAATACACAGGAATAAAGCTTGGGGAAAAAAACCTGAGAGATTGTAAACTCCCTGATATTTCAATTAGCAGCTATTTGAGTTACCCTTGCCTGAGGCTTTATTGTCACAAGATCACCCTGCAAGGAGGATCCACCAAGAGAGCTTATTTTCTGACAACTTAGCTCTTCTGAAGTGATAGCAACAATAAATAGGTTTCAGTTAACGTATTGCAAATTAACTATCATAGATTTGACAAAATTTGACTCATCAGAATTTGGGGTTTCCAAAATGGAGGTGGTTCTCTATAGGAAAATAAATGTGGATCAGACTTAAGAAGAGTATATTGCCTTTTAAACTTACAAGGACTACAGGCTAACATACCTAGTTTCAAAGTTAAGTCTTGATTGTTTCAGTAATTAAAAAAATAAAGATTTCGAAAATTCATCTGGGGAGGACTATGACTTAACTTGGAAAAAAAACCCCCACCTGAACATGGTTGACATTCAATTTGTTGAAGCCGCATGATAATGACTTCCTGATTGGGGTTATTTTTTATATTGCAGTCAAATGATGTTCATCATTGACGTTGCCAACACCAAGCCAGATATAATCCTTTGGAGTTAAGGTGAAAAATACGTCCTTGTTTCTTCGAAAATATCTAGACCATTTGGTGATGTCTGACCAGGAAGGTGTTGAGGATCTGTTCACTATTCTTGTCTCAGGAATCATGGGTTTATGAGTAACTAGAACAGCTGCATCCAGTTTTGATCTTTCTAAGGACTGATTGGATGAGGAGAATAAAGAGAAAAATACTTGGGAAGCTTTCTTTCCACAATAGCAGAAAGGCACCTGGGAGCGATCCCAGGCTTGTGCATATTGAAAAAGAACCAGGTGTGTTTGTTGGATGCCAAGGGAGCTACACGGCTTCTCTATCCAAGCCTACATGTACTGGCCATAAAGAAAAGGCTGGTCTGTTCCAACCTCATGCAAAATGGGAGAGGAAAGAAATAGGGAATGTTCTCTGAAGGATATTCTGAGGATGAACACACATCCATTAGGCCATCCTTTCGTCGTCAAGAGATTACTTGTGAAAGGAAGTAATTTTAGCACTGTCTCTCTTGAAGGTTTGATGTTAATGTTTCAGCAAGGAAAAAAAAAAAAGAGCACTGCAAATCCCACTACAAGTCAAAGCTGTTCACTAACCATAAAGGGCTCTGACACCAGAGCCAAAAACACCGTGGCGTATGCTGATATCTCAGACACTACAAGCAAATGTGCTAATAGGTTTGGTGCCAAAAATCCATGATAAAGGGAAAGAAACCATTATTATGAAGCCTGGGTGTTTAAACAAGCCTTTGCAACTCCGCCCAGCAATCCAGCTGCTGAGAAGTCATGCGATTCACGTGTTCTGTTGCTGCCTTTTGCCTCCCACTGACAGAGGAGAGCTGGCTCGTGTTGTGACCCATACTGCAGCAATATAGGTTGACTGCAGATGAAACGTGTCCTCAGTTTCTCCTCAAGGATCACGCTCAATTCTTCTAGGGCATGCCAATGGCAGCCCTCTTCCTGGGACTAGCATAGGTACTGAACCGGATTATGACACCTTTGCATGGTTTTCATTTTGATATTTTGTGTTCAGATGCAGAGCAATGAATACGCAGAGACTCTGCCAGGTCCTTCTTCCAGAGAGCTCATGCAGCAGAGTAACACCAAACACGGTCAACCCACAGAGCCCCTACGGTCTGCAGCGTTTTCTCCTTCCTGAAGTCTCTTGACTAACTGCACAAAAAGTTAATCTCATCTCAGCTAAAATACCTCGAATCAAAGCTGTCATCCCAGAATGATACAAAATAAAGGAGACTCTAATTCACCTAATTTTATTTACCAGCCTTCCTCCACATTATTTGTCTGCTTTCCGGGTTTAGCTTTCCAGTTACGCTCTCCCTTTGACCCAGCACACCTTCCAACACCCAGCTTAGCACCTGTAGTAAGGTCCAAGATATAACCTCACAGGAGGCTTGCCTTCTGGCTAGAGAACCTCCGATCAGCTAGACTTCCTTCCCAAAGTGAAAGGAGTCACTCTGCACCCCAGTCCTCAACTGAGCTCTTCAAGAGCACCTTCCCATAGTCCTAACATGCAGTACAAGATGATGCAGTCTATTGTGCCATAGGTGCTGGTAGTTTGAAAACGAGAAGAAGTCTTTCACTTCTCATAGGACAAAAGACTACTCAAGTGAAATCCACAGCCTGAAGTACGTGGGAACATCAGGAAAAATATCTCAGCCCAGTTCAACATATTGTGCAAAGGAGGAATAACATGGCAAAAGCTGTTCTAGCAAAATTCTATTTACTGGCATGCTATTGAGCAATAGTTCTGGTAACATGGTATGTATTCATATTCACATGCAAACACCGATTCTCACATGTATGCACATAAATGTAAATAAACCTCTTGGAACTGGGACGTGATTTGCAGGTAGTGTTCAGAAAGAGACAAATATTGCGGGGCTCTCAGTTTGTGAGGTTATTGCTATTCTTCGCCCTCAACAGCAACTTAGAGCCAAATCTATTTAAAAACAGTAAAGGCAGAGAAGTGAAGTTGCCTTTGGTTGTGCTTTTTTTTTCTTTCCCGTTGTAACTTCCTCTTTCTCTTCACCAGCTCAGCATTGCTGGCAGCTTTTTATAAACCACGATTCCTACTGCTGTCAGCTTGTTTGGAAACTACATGGTGAGCTCAGTCCAGCAGCTACTGCTGCGGGTTTGTGTTTAATTGCAGACCGGATTTGCTCTAAATTCTGTACCCACCACCATAATTTTCATTCCAAAGAGCTCTGTGTATTCAAAAATATTCAGTATAAAGCAGAATTTTGCACTCAATGTAGCAGTAAGGTAGCATAAACTAGAAGTGGAAATGCATTCCCATAGATAAGTGCTAAAGAACTTTTGCACAATGCATATGGGAGTGACTGCTTCTGGAAGGTTCAATCATGGCAGAGTGGTCAGTAATGCTGGGTTATTCTAGGTGCTGGGTTATTCTAGGTTGACTGTGATCTGCACTGAGTGTGCAAAGCAGTATCATGACCAGAACAATAGTCGTGCAACAAAAAACAGTACTGAGATCTTCTTCTGCAGAGGAATCATCTAGAATACCTCAGACATCTTTAACCAGATATAGAGTGGATGGGTCTGTCTGATTACATATTACATGAATGGTGAAGAATAAATCAGCAAAAAGGCTTCAGGTACTCATAGCATCAGGGAGAGATTACTAGGAAAGTAGGCAGAAGCAACAGGGAGGAGCACGACTGAGGAAACCCTGTGGGTTGGGATAGTGAGATAAACAGTACCAGCACTCCTGAAATCTTTGTCCTCTTCCGGCCGCTCCAAAGGCAAACTTTGCCATTGGTTTGGTGGAACAACTAACTTGAGTCAGACAAGTTTCTTCTCACCACAGCAGAAATCCTACAGACAGTTAGGAACTGGGGGATGATGGCAAGATGTTAAGTGAAGGCAAATGGTACTCATAAGGCAAAGAAAATAAAATTGGAGGTTCCTCTAGGTCA
>NW_009722016.1:0-12738 GCF_000703405.1 Apaloderma vittatum | reverse complement strand
CTAGGCTTTGGGACGAATATTTTCCGGAGGTGATGCCCAGCCTCATCTCTAACCTTGTAAGGAAAGCCCCGCAGGGCAGCGTGTCAGGATTTAGCTCTCACTCTGGATACCTTAAATGTCCTTTTATCCAAATGTCCTTTGAGTGTCTGGGGCACATCTCACACTGCTCTCAATTCCGGACCTCCACTGCTAGACCTGATGTTTACAGACAGACAGAAGCAGACCTTTAATGCCATTACGGCAAGAACTCAGTTCTGCTTGCCTAAAATGGAATTTCCAAATTCCACATTTTCCAAAGACAGACTCAGTTTAAACAGAAAACGTTCCTCACAAACACCAAGCCACCAGCCACAAATTCTTTGTAAACTCTCCTTTTGCCCTTCATTAAAGCTTCCAGGCATTGCTCCCACTGGACACTTGCTGATGCTGTCCCAGCTGGCCGTTCCTCTGGCTGCAGCACCAAACTGGTGAGCCAGGTTGTCATGTGGGGGACCTCAGCACCAAATACACCACAACCCTGACACCGCTCCTGGTACCAGACATCACCCATCCTTTACATCGTCCCCCTTCTCGCTTACCTCAGTGTCACAAGCCACATCCTTCCATGCACTCCATTTCTCACTGCTGGCTACAGCTCCTCTGTGACTTCAGCCCCTCTCTGTCAGCTTTGTTAGACATCATTCCCTGAGAGCCATCCTGCCTTTAGCTGCCTATTTGTCCTTTTCTCTGATTATGATTTTTGCATTCGTGCAGACAACGCCAAGCCAAAATATTCCTGCAAAACTTTGTGATGATCCAGATTTGCTGTGTGAGCTACAGACTGCCACTGTACAGTACAAGTCAACTTCTGTTAGGCAAGATTTCAGCTCTTTTCCTTACAGCAATGTTTTTCCTTATTTGTTAATTTCTCTCAGGAAAGCGCAGCATCTGCCCATATAGCTCACACTATGGGCGCCAGATACCAATGCAGTGCAAAAAGTAGCTTTTTATCCCCATCATGCTCCCTTCACCAGCTGCATCCTCCTGATAGTTCACTTCAGCATCAGATCTCATCGCTGGGTCGTGCAGTTAAATCGTTCTGTGGTAGCAGCGACTCAGAAACAGTTAATTCCAGGCATTTGGCACTAGTCCGCACACACGGCAACGTATTTTCTTACATCACTCTGAAGCTGGCCATGGTACCAAAAGTTGTTTTGATGGCTCACCCTGACAGCTGAACCTGGAGAAATGCAACTGAAACTCCCCGGATGAACACACATGTTTGGTGATAGCTTGAACCGGTTGGCTGATACTCAGCAGGCCAAGCCGTGGGAGTTTTACATGTTTAAGAAGCTGGCTTGTTTCAACTAGAACATTCAAATAAGCTCTCCTTGGCTGTTACTCATCTGGAGTGTCCTATCTGCTGAGGCAGCCGCTCAGCATGAGGGCAGCAGTCCTGTTGCGTCTTCACTCTGTGCCGTGGGCTCCTCCTGAGGGACTGAGGAGCCACCCTTTCTCAGCCGCAACCTACCCCTGCCCTGCCGTTCTTGTTAGCAAGGAAGAAGGCGGTGGGGCGGGCCGGAGGCAGGTGATGAAGAGATGCCTTGTGCGCTCACAGGCCGGGCTACGTTAACTGGTGAGGACTCGCGGAAGCAGCACATGGAACAGCCGCTGGTGTATTCATGTCAGCCTGACTAAACCAAGGTGAGTCGCTACCAGCAAACGTGCAGGGCCCATGATCCAGAGGGTCTGTTTACTTACTGATGTGAGAGCTTCCAGTTCTCCCTGAAGGGATTTCCAAGTAGTTGCTACAAAATGTCTTTGAACGTATTTATTTATCCAAGCATCCTTTAATGGTGGGTGCTGCTGCATCCATGAACAGCTTTGGACGTTTTGCCAGGGCTTTCCCAGAAAGCTGCATCACAGAAGGGTCACTAATAGTTAACCACGATGTCAGAAAGATAAACCTGAACATTTTATTAGCCTGATTAACTCCAAACCATTTCTATAGATGATGTAATGAAAAGATGCTTAGTAACTCATGGAATAGCAAACACCAGCAAAGTCTATGGAAGAACTGAATACAGAAATAATATTCATTGTTGACTAGCTCTCCCACTGCTGATTTTACGATTAAAGAAACAAGCTGATTTCACTATCTTACCTCTTTCAGGTACGACCCAGTCAGAGAACATAAAGTAGCCAAAAGAAAACACATACTTGTGGGTATTTGCAAGTATATACAGGAATGGTCTGCATTTTGAGGTGTACATATTTTAAACCTATTGTGATGGAAACAAATTGATAAATCATGAGATTCTGCAAATAATCTAAATATGGATTGCTGGAAGACTTAGTAATTTAGTGTCTGACAAGATCGGAAAAGTGAAATTTAACACACTTCTGGTAGACAGACAGCTTAATAAATGCATGTCTGGGCGAACCTGAAATATTCCACTCCAAGGAGATTCAAAGACAATGATAATGACTATAGAAGAGCTGCAGAGTGACAGAAATTTAGGTAAGAGGCTTCGGGGGTTTTAAGGTTTGCCACCATGGTCTTTATGTGAACCAAAGGCACACAGTAAATCACTTTTGGTTTTGAACCCAGTCTGCAATGGCAAAACATAAAGACAAACTTGGACCTAGACATTAATATTCAGGTTGCACACCTGGAGGGATGGCAGTTTGAACTACTGTTTGAACCAGTGACCAACGTGACACAAGAGCAGGCTACTCAAGTAATGCAATCGTGTGTAAAATTCAGAGTGATTTTTCAGTTTCAGACATGCTATAGAATCAATAGTTCATCCTGTTCTCGTAAAACTCCACATTGCAAAACTCCAGGGATGATTCATCTACTAACGTGCCTATTTTTCTTGCCTTTCTGTCCTCCGGACTGATGCACATTTGCCAAATGGTTATTACCTTGGAATATACAGCCTGTACTAGCCAAAAAGGGTGGGAACCCGAGTGCTCTCCTTCTGATGGAAGTTTGAGAAATTCTGCACCTGTAAGTTGTTGAATTTGCTCTATCTCAGCATATTGCTTGTGGCCACAAAATTAAGATCCAGGTAGCAACTGCTAAACACTTAAAATATTGTTTCAAAATATTTATTTTAGAATAAAATCTAGTAGCTGAATAATCAAGACTAGATTGCCAATGTTTTTTCTTCAAACCTTTGCAGGCAGAACCAGCAGTACAAGCTGTTACCCAATTTGTGCCTCTCTTGCCTTTGCATGCATCTTGGAGAAAAACTACGCAGCAAAGTACTGAACCTTCCAGATCACCAATCTTTACGAGTCCAGTACACTTCATAAGCAGTCTTCTGTTACCAAGAAACTTCAAGAAAACCAGCTGGACCACCTGTTCCACTACTACTTAGTTGGAAAATATCTGCTTGGAAGATTCTCATTCTGTGAGTTTCAATAAATGTTACATTTTTAGTTACCGCATCATTTTTACCTCCTCAGCCAGAGTTTCCTTTAAAAATGCTTTCTTTCACATTCCCTCGGCAATAGCACAAAACACAGCATAAGCATACTTTAGCCTTGTGACGGCAGCAAATAAAATTTACACACTCTAAATTATAAAATCCACTTCTTCCATTATTACTGACAAATAAGTTATATATAACTTCAGACTTCTTGGAATGCAGGTCCTGCTTTTGGTTGGGCAGGTAGGCTAGTTCAGAATTTTCTCCGACACCTTTTTAAGCAGGAAACAATCTGCAACTTTATGAAAAATTTCTTAGCGTGCTTACCTAAATAACTCATTTCACAGGTAACAATCTCCTCAGCTGTATTCATATAATTCTGCCTCAAAAGGTATAGCAGAAGAAATTATAGTTCCAGCATATAATCACAGAGCAGTAAAAGATGAACATGCTCCAATTCTATTAACTGTTCCCTTCTTCTCTGGAAAAAAAAAAAAAAAGCAGCCTTCTTTGCAAAGTCAGAACATTTTGCATTAACATCAGACAAAGGAGGCAGCTGTACATCACTGGAACAGAGCTTCCTCTTCTAGCTGAGATTTATTCAAGCACAGAACAGCCCGTAGAGGTCAAGAGAAATGAGGCATTATAGTTACCACGCACGAAAGATACTATTTTGCTAACCAGTTTAACTGCTTTTGCCTCTACAATTTTATTTTTTCAGCTCAAGCTTACTTTTGTTGGTGCATCTGATAACTGGGCTTCTTGCATTTTAGGATTCTGGATGCTTCTGCCACAATTATAGCAAGAAAAAAAAAAGCAGGGAAATCTGCATGGATTTGGGAAGAAAATTGGAATTGAATGTCTGTTTAACCTACGTTTTGACCTTTCTACCACAGTGAAATATTCATCCCCAAAAGAACCATTAGTTGACCACTGCAGTCTTCACTTTTATACACCAGAGCCCTCTTAATTAGGAAGACAGCATAACGGAGAAGGAGCCACTTAGTATGAGTAATGACAAAAGGACAAGTGTTGACAGAGCAAAACCGGAGGCCTTTCCCGATGAGGCCTTTTTCTTCCAGCCGCGCTACCTCCAGACTGAAAGACTATTGCGCAAGTGAACACAGTATGTTAATCACTACAACGTTAAGCTTAATGAAAAACTTGAATAACCATAGTTTTAAATTCAGAATAAGCTGATTTAGCATCAAGAATGCCTTTATTTCCCAGAAGAGTGTCCTGCACAAACAAATTTACTGTCATCCTCAGTGCTTCCAGTAAGGCTAAGTGCAAGCTGTATTCAACCTTTTGGAAGTTTTTAAAGCTATGAAGCAATTTAGATGGCAAATTGGGATTAACATATATCCATACTGTCACTGATATGCACCAACCTTAGGCAAAAGGTAGCTTCCACTCCAACAACAAGAGAACAAACGCAGAAAGTGGCTGGAGTCGCTCTTGTCCTGGGAATCCTCTGTTTGATTTTAATCAGCTAGGGATAAAATGTCTGCAAAAACCTTGGCCAGTCAAGCATTTGCTTTTAATGAAACAAAACCAAAAAGAATCCATGCATATGGAGCAAAAAATGTGAAGTATGGGAAAGATAGTCTATCAGTTATATTGGCAATCTAGGAGTTGGGAAGAACTTGCTCTGCTACCAATACCTCTAAAGCAAACGGTACCATTGATTCTTAAAAGGGAGAAAGAAAACAGTAAACATTAAACTTTGAAACACTTATACAGTTCTACTTAACATCTGATTTTTATTAATTAATGCACAAGGTTTTTTCATGCTTCAGCACTTGGCTCTTCAGGCTCTGTTTTGCATACAATGATCTTTACAAAAATTTGCAACCGCAGTAATAAAACCATGATATGAATAATTTATAGATTACTTAGCAATATTAAACTAAGGAGTAGACATACTCATATCTTACACTTCATTACACCACCAGCAATTTTACCTGGTCTGAAGATGGCCTCAAAAGGTCTTCTATATGAAATTAAAAGGTATACAAACAAAATCTGGCCTTTCTTTCTTGCCTGGAATCACGCTGGCATTTGCACACTTTACGCATTTTCGATACAGCATAATAATACAGACTCTCAGGCTGCTAATAGGAGAATTTGATTCTCATGGCTTCAGTAGCTACTTTTGCTTAAGACAAGTTTAGCAGCAGTGAAAGAACTATTATATCTTTGTTCTTACAAGCCAGCCAGCAAGTCTCTACTCAGTACTTCAAAGTAGCTTTGCAGATGCGTTTCATTAATAGTCGATACTTAGTTTTTAATCATGTTCCCTTGTTATGTAACATGGTTGTCTTAAGCTAAAAATAACACATCACAGAAAGTAATACCCACATAATGCTACAACCCTTATCAAAAAGAGCAATAATATCGACTTTGGCTGGTATATTTACTTGAAAAAAAAAAGTGTTATGAGAATTTATTATTCTAAATCCCTAAGATAAAGGAAGCAAAGAAGAACATTTGTTTCAGAGTCTGGAACAGTTGTAGGAGTTAAACTAGCTTCATCAAAGTCATGGAAGAGCTGCAGTCACTCAATTTTCCAAACTGTAAAAAAAAAAGATTTTGTTTACCTCACAAAAAGGCTTACGCCAACAGAATGTTTTCTGACTTGGGTCACTAAGGTTCTTCCTTAAGAAAGATTTACAAAGTACAGAATCAGCTAGGTCATTAATCTGTTCAAAAAGGCCAAACACAACCCAAGGCACCTGTTTCATTCCCCCTCCTGCCTTTTCTCCTCCTCTGAGAAGCCAATAATGTAGTTGTAGCGTAGAAAAACAAACCAGTCATACCCAGCAAGATAAAAAGATCAGAAAAATCTGGCACTGTAGCAAGATCACAGCAAGAAGGTACCAGACCCCACCGGACAGAGACGTTCATACCTTTCGCCCACTCACCTGTTTCCAGCGCCAGGCCCGCACGGTGCTTCCCCGTCTGCTCCAAAGCCCAGCTTTCTCTTGGGCTTCTGCTGAAATGAAATGCAATGCCAGAGTACCTGTGTATATTGTAAGAATTACAGCAGTATAATTTTACAGTAGAGGCAAATATTGTATTATATTATAATACTACAGCCCACTGTAGTCTAAAGTTAAACTATCTTAACCTATTTTGCTTCCCATATAGGATTAATCCTCATATATTGTGTAACTGCATTCCCATTAAGGGATTTGCCACTTGAACTATACCACCAGCACGGGTTGTGCTGCTTGTGCCCATGTACAGCCCGTGTGCAGGTTACAGTTCTGCCCATCGCGCCGGTAATCTCTACCCAAATTTGCTGCGAAACACCTCCCCGCCATGCACACACATTTTCTTCTCTTTCGTGACCTGTACTCATTTTGTACATTATGCACCTTCTAATCAACAATTATCAGCCACATTTTCAGGTAGGTAGTACCAGCTACGATACATTTAGCAAAACGTGAGCAAAAGCAAAGAACTTAGCAGTTTAAAAGGCAAAATGATTTTTAAAGGGTAAATCTTTATTTTAAACCAAGTATCTGTGTCCTTTTAAAAACTGCCCTAATTAAAATAAAATGTGAAATAAGGGCAGCCTACACTACAGTGAAATCTAGCATCACTAAGTACAAAACATGCAAGCAGTCCAGGCCTGCTGCAGAAATTTCGGAGAAAGTCAAAACACCAAACTAGTGTGTGTTACTGTTAGAAATAGCATGGGGAGTGCTGAACCAGCTTTTCGCAACATTATCTTCATGTGCAGGTGCAGAAAGGAAGTGAATTCTTCATTTCAGTGTATTCAACAAGTTCATTTTGACGACTGGTTCATTCAGAAATGAGACCTGAACTGGGATTTGATAAAGGAAGCCAGCTTGGTTTTCCCTTTTCCAAAGTATACGCAAAATCAAGACGCAGGTGGGTTAGTTCTAACTTGTGGGAGAAGAAGATCTGGTAGTATTAATATCTTGGAAGTTTGGGGAGTTAGAAACAAATTTTCATCTCATAATTAATGATTCCGTTGTGCATTTTAACTGAATCCCATCTAAATGTAACTTAACAATCAGTTAAAAGCTCACAGCATCTAATAAACAAAAGTACTCATATAGTACTTAACAACTTAAAAAAAATAAATCAAAAGTTTGAATAGGAATATGGTGACATATCTTAAATTGATGACTACTCCTGTCCTTCTGACTGCCAAAAGTAACATCCTCCCAAGCACAAGGGATCTGCTTTCTTTTAAGAAAAGAATTAAAAATTTTAAGTGTAAAATAAGATTAAAATAAATCATGTAAATTAAGATTTCCTGCTTGCCATTTTGAATCATGAATCAATTATTTAAATCTCTGGTTTAAGCCAACAACAGAAAAAAGGAAGTAGCGAAAATAGTATTTTAACATCTGGCATCAAATTTATATACAAATTTATATACAAATAACCATTCCTTGTTTTCTTCAATTAAGAAACCAATGTTTATTTGCTTCCAGTAACTACACCAGCATTTCAGAAAAGGCAAATCAATTAGTGTTTCCCTCATATTTCACATCCTTGTACTTGTTCCAAGGACTGAAAGCTGACACAGTGGTGGATCTCATGACTGCTTTCCATCAGGTATATTAAAGTTAGGTCAGGCTTTGCATGTAGCAAAGCAAAACTTTCTCACACTCAGTTCCTTAGAAATACAAGCTAGAAAATTGCAATTTCATTGTAGTTTAACCCTTCCCTATGCTATTCTTGTCATTACTTTAATTTCTGCTGCTTTCCTTTGCTGTCTTACTTTGAAGCCAACTGTTTCTCAGTAACAATAAGGAAATACGTCCAATGTATTCTAAAGAAATTATGTCTAAACCAAACACCTCTCAGGTTTGCATTTTACTCTGATCCTAATATTAATGACTAGGCAAAGTCTAAGTTCCCAGCCGAGAATGCTATCTGTTTAGCTAACAGTTTAAGCTTATACAAATAAAGTTTAGAACAAGGTCATTCTGGTTTACCCAGGTCTTAACTAGCACCTTCCTGCCAAAAGTCTGCAGGGACACCACCATAACAATCCATAAGGATTTCCTACAGTTCCAGAGACTGTTTTACCATGACCATTCCTGTCACGGTTGATTGACACCAGGAATGTTACTCAAAAGTCACATCAAAACTCTCTGTTTAGGTGGCACCCATCACTGAACAACTTAGTCTACAGCTACACACCTTCTCCCTGGCTCGAGCAATCGTTTCCCACACTTCATGCCCCAACCAAAACCTTTCTCTGTGGTCTGTGACCTAGGTGGGATACCGCTGGCTTTAGTAAGGAATGACAGACCGACACATGGGAAGGTTTGAACATTAAAGTCATTGTGGTTTCGTGTATCAGGGAATGGAAGTCAGGACCAGTTCCTATTTCTGGCTCCAGTACAGGACTGCTCTGGCATCTTGGACAAGACATTTTAGTACCGCAGACGGCCACACGTGGCCGTCCTATCTGGGCTCTTACAGAAGAGGGGAGACTCTTGCCTCTACAGGGCAAAATGCTAACCCAGCAGGGCTCTGATCTTAGTTGGAGAAAATAAAAATCACTATAAATAAATAGGAACATCTTCATCATAATCTGCACGAAGGCATGTTCTGAAGAGATGTGTTACAGCAGCTGTAGCAATTCCCACACCAGGTTTCTCTCTGTTTGCCACACTGCTGATTCACCGGTCCATTTCCTTCCAAGAAAATCCCCTTCACTTCCCAGTGAAACATGAGCCCAACAACATTTGAGTAACCGTTAAACTTTTGAACCTGTTATGTAGGAGTCGCCTTGAACTTATGCAAAATAGATGTGTTCAGCCCAGGTTTAGTCCCCTACTTTATTTATAGGTCATACCTAATTGGAAACAAAACAGCTTTCAGTCCTTGTTACGCTCTTATTCAGGCCAGCAGGGAGCTATGAATTGAAGACAAAATACAGTGCGTTGCTGTCTCCTTTTTCTCAAATTCTCTCCTGACAAGGAATTTTCAGAGCACTTGCCTTCATGATACGTACCCGGGGTACCGGCCAACTGTTACTTTTGCATACGATATATGAGCAAGTCATTTCGATCTTGCTACTCACAAGCAAACTCAGCAAAGAGAGACTCCTTAGAGCAAACTACTTAACGTATCACAGCAAACACCAAGTTTAAGGGGCAGACCAGTACACCACAGCTCAGCAAACTGATACTTTTTCCTGGTGACAGCTTGGCTTCAGAAATGTAAGCCCTTAAAAATACACAGCCTTTACTGCTAAAAACAAATTGTTCGCAAGATATAAACGGCAAGAAACTCAAGCCTGCAAACATTATAATGGACGTATAAATAGTCCTCATTTGCCTAACAGGAACTTCTTTTAAGCTTAAAAACTGACACCTCGCATTGCTACCATTTAAAATGTCTTTTCACTGACTCCAGCAGGTAAAATTAGATGAGCGTTGCAGAACATGTTACAGGGAGCTATGTCTATCTTACCATCAGCTTTTTGTTTTTGCCAAGACGCTGAAGTAGGGGAGCAGATGTTGCTAACAGTGTGAATCCAGCTGGAAGAGTCTCCACTGAACAGCAACTACCTACTAGTGTAATCTGCAATTTGTGTGGAGAATGAGGAACTGAGGGAGAAAGTCCAACGAAAGGCACATATTCAAGCAAAGTAAGATGCTGAATGTGAAACCTTGATCCTTTTTAAGGTGTCAGAAAAACTTCCAGGATTTCCTGTTCTAACCATGAGATGAATGATTATGACGATACATCCTTGCCAAGGGAAAAGATTAATGCTGTAAGGAGCAGAGCAAACGGCTGTAAGATCTGAAGAGTCATTATACCAGAAATGGACTCAGAAAGAAATCTAAATTCTTACTGACCTTCCATTTACTGCAGAGATGGGAGAGATGGTTGCAGAGAGACTGCATGCCAGAGACAGTAAAACACACCTGAGGAAACAATCTCTGCTATCTTGAGATCCTTCCCTAAAATGTACTGCAGGCTGCCTCAGCAAACGGTAGGATATTAACGGAACAGAAGATCACTCCAGCCAGCCAGGGAAAGGCTTTTCTCTCTTTTCAGATGGCCTGTTGTGTTTAAGGACAGACACCATGAACTGTAAGCCAACTTGCTGTGGCATGACGGCTTAATTTTCATGATGGGATTCCACAGAGTCTTTATTGCCGTAAAGAGACACCAGACTAGTTAATGGCTCGGTCCCACACCTGCCCTCACCAGCAGAAGCCACGTTCTACACTTCGCTGCTGCACACGAGGTGATTTGACCAAGCAAGGTTAGAAAACTTAAAGTTGCCAATGCTACCTATAATGAAATACTTATTACTTTTATAAACTTAGGTTGAATCTGCTGCCAGAATAAAGGAAACCAGGTCACCTGTGTCAGCTTAAACAGCATCTTTCCTTTCCCAACTCATAGCCTCCTGTGTTCCTTAGAAGGAAAATCATGCAGAAGCCATAGGAGACTGTAGAAAACTTCCTTTCTTAAGTAAGAGGACTTCCAGCAAGTGACCTAATGGAGAACAATTCAAGATGATTTTGATTAACAGAATGTAATAGAAGTAGAGTTGTTTCATATAACCTTTCAGCTTTCAACGCTGTAGTTAGGTCCTCTATTAATAGAACTGTCAGAAATGTAGAACCGTCAGAAATGTGTACTCATGCCTGAACTGACACCAGGTACAGAAAGTTGAGCGAGTGAATTTAGTGCTGGCTTAACTGACACTGTGAGCAAAGCCTACCTTTTATTCCCGAAAGAGAAATACCATCCACAATAGTGTCACTTCCCATCAACACGCCTGAATTCCAATCTGGGTGACTGTCTCTTAGCATAATAAGTTTACAAAATGCACTTGCACATGATAGCCTTCTATGTTTAAATGGACACATTGTTTTCTAAGATTGAAGGAACCTGAATGAAGCAATACAAAAGACAAATACAAAATACATTTAAGAATTAGTCAACCTACAAAGGAGAATGACTTTCACAAATACTTTCTTTGGCTAGGAACATCATTTATCAGATGAATTTCAGTAACAGTATCACAGGCTGTGGGATGTCTTGTATCATCCTAGTTCAATCACTGAAGACAGTACAGATGTAATCAGAACTGCAAGAATATCTGGGAATAGTATTCTGATGAATTGTGCTAGCACCACAACGAAACTCTCAGACTGCACCAATCCTTCCGAACTGCAGCATGGGAGCTGAGTTTAGCATTGCCTAATAAAAACATCTCTCTTACAGGCTTGCTCTCTTCCCTTCGCTGCAAGCCAAGTTTGGTGTTCACAAACAAAATAAAGCTCTTGTAATAGAAAAAAACAGAGGGCTGGTTTTGTAAAAGATTTGACCATTTTGTTGCACAGGATAACTCCCTTTGTATAATTTCTTTCTGCGGTAGAGCAGGGAGCTTCCTGCTTTCTGTCACTGGTAATAATGGCTCATCCAATTAGCCAGAAACTGCATTTCCTCGAGAACTAAAATGTAAAATCCCGAGTAGAATCCAATAGGCCACTCAAAGCTCATGGCAGAGGAGCAGAGCAGCTCATGTCTTTTATTTTAGTCTCACACACTTATTTATCACAGTATATTTTTCACAGTCGCCACACGATTTTGCATTTTTGTCAGGCCTTCCCTGGCGATCTACTTAGTTCTTTAGTGCAAGCTGTCTTAATTTTTAGCTCTTCCTTTCAGCAGTGCCTGTCCTCAGGCTCCAGAATCTCCTTTTCTGAAGGCTTTTGCTGGAGATCCAAAATCAAGCCTATGTCCCGCAGGGACAATGCAGCCGAGCCCCTTCGCCTTAGGAGCACAACAAGGGGTTTGACTCGGGCCTTTTCCCTCTCTTTCTCTTTCCTGGGCAAAGCCCATGACAGGGAGGTTGGATTAAATGATCTCTAAGGTCCCTTCCAGCCTGGGCCGTTCTGTGATTCCATGATTCCATGATTCTATGACTCCATGAAATCCTCAGCACAGCGGCTGCGCTCCCCCTCACACAACCGTCCCCATCACACTCACAGACAAAAAACTCCTACATCTTGCAGCAAACCAGCACGAGCAACTTTCATCCAGCAGCTGCAAACTCTTTTTTAACCTGTTTTTTTGGGGGGTTTTGTGGTTTTTTTTTTCATTTCTTTTGGGCTCCTTCTCAAAAACTCGTCTATTTACTGGCCTAGGGAGACGGCAGCAGCCTGAGGGCAGAGGAGCCTTTGAGGAGAGGCACAAGGCTCACGTAGCTTTTGTTACTTACTGCCCTGCGTCTTGTGCCGCCCGGGAACTGAGGGTCGACGTCTCTCTCTCGCAGGGAGCCGCTGTCCCTCAGGGGAAGCCC
>NW_009722015.1:0-10363 GCF_000703405.1 Apaloderma vittatum | reverse complement strand
TTTGTTAAATCTCATGCAATTGGCCTCAGCCATTGTTTAAAGATGTACTGCAGGGACCCCAACTCAGTTGTGACTGGGCATACCATGTGAGCTCCCAGAAGCTAAGGTTTCTGCTACCAACCCACCAGAAACTAATAGGCAAATGTGAAGAGGTGAGATACGCATTTGTGTAGCTCTACGCTGAGCAGCAACGACTGGCAGAGATACTTAAACTGAGGCATCTATCACCTTGAATTATATGGCCTGGGCACATGCAGTTTTTGTTGGAGTCCTGATGGTAATATATTTCTTGAAAGCAGGGGATAGGTACACAGATCTTGGGACACTAGAGCATACATCTCCTAAAATGACTTTCCAAACTTATTCTTCGAGGCTGGTTTAAATACCTCTCCTTGCTGCATTACATCAGCACTCACGCAGCACTTCTTGAAGCAGCACCTTCCTTCCCTGAAAACCAAACTCTACGTTGGCTGAACACACTGCCCATCTGTTTAAAAAATAAAATGAAATATTGCAAAACAAGAAGGGACAGACAAGGTCCCATTGACAAAGTTTGGGAATGTTCTGTTTAGCACCAAAGAAAATAGTCAGACCTGGCGGTTAGAAGCAACAGTGACCAGGTCATCAGCCAAGAGAAGAAGATATTTGCTTAGCCAGAGGTCACCAAACATTTTTATTTGCATACATAAGATCAGCTAGCATTAACCTAGTTCATCATCCAGTATTAAACACTAGAGGCCCAAGTGTTTTGCATAGTGGCTCTAATTTTCTACCTATGCCGATACACAAGAGGCGATGAGCTGAAAAACCAATGTGTATCATGTCAGTTGTCACTGTATGCCATAACACAGGGGTTATGCAAGATAAGTTCCAGACACAGATTCTATAAACTCTCCCTATTGAAGATCAAGGCACTTTGGGAGTTAGCACTGAAGTTAGACAAATTGAAGAAGCTGAGGAGCAAAGGAGAGGCCGCCCCTTCAGTAAATCCTTTCAATCTCCAGATTCTGTTAACTGATCCATAACAAGCTAGAAAGGCTTTAGAGTTATTATCATTCTCCTTCATTCATAAAAATACTGCTGAAGGGGGTGTGTATTACCCTAAAATGCCTGAGACGTTATAAAGTATACCCATACGTAACAAAGCTTCCAACTAGGAAATATATTGGTCCTTTCCTCCCTGTGGCATACCAATTTCTCAGGTCTATCAACTGCTCAGCAGTCCTGTAAGGCAAATAAATGTCAGCTTGTGGGGACTCAGGTCCACTGATCTTTTTATTTTGTGAGCTAAGACAGATTTGAGGCCCAAGTTTAGCTTGATTTCCCTGATGTATGATGCAATATCCAAACTCCAAAACAAGTTTCAGAAAATTCTACACCAGGCTCAGCAAATCAGTATTTCCCAAATTGAAACATCAGCATTTCAAGCTGTGCAGCAAAATGAAGGTTGTATATGGAAAAACGTAAAACGAGATGACAAGCCGGTATATCTGTATCCGGTTTGTTCATTTCTTGACTGACTGCTATTTGTTGTTAAAAAGGAACGCACAGAGGATGAACTAGCGCAATCTGTTGATCATGTAGGCATCCTGCGTTCGGTGCTCTTAAGGGGACGCCAAGATATTAATCTCTTACTACGTTAGCTAAATTACGCAATGTATACACAAACCATAAGAGATTGTGCTCTGGCACATGACCTAGCTGCTGCTGAGATTCGGAAGAAAAGTTCAATAGACAGGCTCATCCTTAATTGACTGTGAAAACGTTTCTTGCACCTTCCACACCATCATCTATCTTCCCACATCCGAAGAGGATCTTGCATCTCTCTCATTATAGCAAATATAAGCCACCGATAAAATATTATTTTTCTTATTCCGGTGAGACTGTTGCCTAAACATATCAAAAGTATCTTTTTGTGCTTTCTTGCCAATCCATCTGTCTGATGGGTCAGTACGCAACTGTCTGTGCCCTGCATTTTGTTTCTGACAGCTGAATCTTTTCTCATAACGACTGACAAATCCTACAACAGACCACACAAAGGCACTTGGAGAACTACGCTGGCCCACTGGCCCCCACACTGTCTCGTGTGACAGTCCTTCGCAGTCTTTAAGTCAGTTCTAAAACTCTCTGCTAAGTTTTGCAATTAAGGTCTAGAAAAGCAAGATGCCCTTGCTGACAGTGCAACATTTTGAATCAGCCCGCGGTAAAATAGTGTCCAGTTTGAGCAGGAGTATCAAAATTTGGCCCATAATGAGAGAGTTATGAAAAGCTAAACCCTAACTAGCTTCACATCATCGAACATAGAGGGAACATTCTTGATCTTTTGAGAACTGTAAAAGCAAGGAGTTAAATCTATGCACAACCAATATTTCCTAGCCCTGTTATATCTGTGTCAGCTCCAGGCAGTACTGCAGAGCAGGGCTGGGTAGTTGGAGATGCTGCCATTTTAAATAGTTTTAAAGTCTGTGCTTTGCTGTGTTTTATCGAAGCGCTTCTTTCCTGTTGTATTTGGTCTAACTGACAAAATGAAGCCATGGTTAAAAATAAATCAGCTCTAGCCACCAGGAGCCTTGTTATGCACACTCACATCCTGACAGTTTTTCACAGCTTTCCAGTGTAGGAGGAGAGCACTTGCCACTAGAGCTGTAAATAAAGGTTCTGGAGAAAGTTCCTGCTACTTTTTGGCTTACATGCACTTGGAAAAAAAAAAAGTTATTGCACATATGAATTTATGAACAGGACATTGTATGAATGTGAAACAATAAAGAAATTAGAGCTTGGAAATCACAGAAAATTAGAACTCTAAGCAAAAAGAAAAGAAAAAAGAGTAGAAAAGGCAGAGACATGTTCAATAAAGAGAGCTGTTTACAGCAAGGATAATGGCTTTGCAAGGAGGTTTTAATGCAAAAGGATAATGAAAAGGAAAACAAAGAGGTAATACTAATCTATCCATCTCAGCACAAATAGTTGTTTTGTACTGCATGTGAAGATTTCAGCTGTGACATCATTTGCCAAACATCCAATATTCCTACTATTGCATCCAATATTCCTACTATTCCATTTCCTTGGAAAAAGGAGTAAGACCTGAAGAATAAGTTAGAATATCATTTTTTTCAAAAACACCACACACAACTATATTTCTACTTGAGTCTGTAAGACCAGTAACAAAATTCCAGTGAGTACTTATGAAACAGGAAGCAAGAGGTCACAGAAATGTCAAATGCAACATCTTTTGCATTTTGGTCCAGGTACCCAGTGCCAATTCAAGCTGCCAGTCCAAGTCCGGGCAGAGGGGACAACACAAACCACATCACATCCACCTCAGCGTAAAGCACCAGTGCTGTTTTGAAACCAGAGACCATCAAATCCTTAACAATTTTTGTTAGCAACATCAGTAAGACAGAAGAGCAGGGGCACCTTTCTCAATGTTGGCTCCAGAAAAAGGAAGATTTTGAAAATTCAGTGAGGTTACCAACGTGTCCTTCATCGCCCGTTAGACCATCGTCCTTACCAAGGTTGGCTATATTCTAAGCTTACCTTGTAGCAGACTAGTTGTACTAGACTCACCTCTGCCAAAATAAGTAGCTAACCTTCATATTTTGCATTATATACCTTACCCCTCAAGAAGACTTTTATCTGTGACCTAACAAGTGACCCAATGTTATTCATGTTAATGTTTCTGAGAAGACAAAAAACATAACAAAACAGCAAACCTACTGAAATCTGAGGCCCATGTTCAACAAATTCTCAGTTCTGCAACTTAAAATGCAGCTTCTTTCTTGTGCCAGGCAAGTTCCTGACTGCAGGTTCTGCTACCAGTCTTCATTTAAATCTTGATACCCAAGCAGTCTTAAAAAATATTTTAAAAATGTTGAAGACTTCACGACACTATCATTCTCTTCCATCAGGCTATTTCCACTTGAGAACAAAATGACACCGAGAATCATGAGAGTCGTGTGGGTGGTGATAGTAGTTAAAAGCCTTCGCCTTGATTCTCCCCCAAAAGGTATGAAAGGAAATTATCTGCTGTACAT
This sequence comes from Apaloderma vittatum, assembly GCF_000703405.1. NCBI lineage: Eukaryota > Metazoa > Chordata > Aves > Trogoniformes > Trogonidae > Apaloderma > Apaloderma vittatum. The sequence continues at coordinate 6,329 of NW_009722015.1, read as the reverse complement.
TGTGAGTATAATCTGCTACTACTTCTACATTAATGCTGAAGTACTCTGCAGTAGAAATGCTAAACACAACAAAGTTGCTATTACAAGTTCTAGGGCTGCAGATGCTCACTGCTTATTTCTTAGGGTTCTTGAAACACCACATAAAAATATATGGGTGACTCTTTAGGGTCACCCCAAAGGTTTGCCTGAACCCTGGCCTGCTCTCTGATGGCTGCCCCAAGAAGACAATTAAGGAACTAGAGCTGTACAACACACAGTAGGCAGAATAGCATCTTCTCCTACCTTCTCATTTTCTTCAAGTGAAGATAGATTTTGAATGGGTGTTTCAAACAGGCAGATTTCACCATTGTGAAATCGCACATGTGCTGTTTTGACAACCCAGTTTGTAATCTCAGGTCTAATCCCAGCATGGGTAAGAAATATGACAGAGTCATTTAACACTGCACATTTTCTCAGTGAATCAGTACACATATTTAGGACGAGAATTTCTTGATCCTCAGAGCTATAATACAATGAGCAGGATACTTAGCACCGACACATAATTCACTGTCCATTCTTGGCTCACCTATCTTTCGTTGGTCACATAAGACAGCATCTTTTTACACTTCCATATAGTAACTCTATTTTGAAAGAGGGCAGTTTATGTTCTTATTTGGTTTTACTCCTGAGGAAAGAAAAGAAGACCCAGGTAAGCCTTCCTCAATGTCCTCACTAGACCTGCTCTCACAGATCTCTATGTGGGTCTGCTATTTACTGAGTAAGAGGAAAACCAAAATTTTCCAGGTGGCAGGGCCTTAAAGGCAGCATTGGCCAGTGGGAAGGAGATTAAATCAGAGTTAAGATTACCTGTGTCATTATTCTGGCTCGCTTGTGCCCTGGGTGACCAAAGTTGAAACATTTTGCCCTGTCTCAGTAACACAGGAAAATCACAGAATCATAGAATTGTCAGGGCTGGAAGAGACCTTAAAGATCATCTAGTTCCAACCCCCCCGCCATGGGCAAGGACATCCCCCACTAAAAGAAGATGTAGATCCTTTCTCATGAAGTCTATTCTGCTTTATGCATTTGATAGCAAAGGAGTTTGCTGTCATACTTTCCTGCTTTTTATTCCAAAGCTTGTCAAGACTCCCAAGATATTACAGTGGGCCCAGATGAGAAAAGTAAGATGAGAAAAGTGGGCCCAGATGAGAAAAGACCAGACCATGAGGCAATATAAACTATGACATTATATAGGTGCCAATCCAAAGGAATAATTGTACACACAGTGAAAACAAGTACACTAAGGAGAAACCTGGAATGGCAGAGTAAGGAGATGAACTTACTATGCTCAGCATAACTGCACAGTGTTTTGATGGAGTTACAAATATCTGGGGTTTTTTTAGTGAATGTATAATATCTGCATGCTCATTTGTTTTATGGGGGTTTAGGCGCAGTATTTTTTTATTGGTTCAAATAAAAAAAAAGCTAATAAAAAAACTAATCTGGAAAAATTTCAATCATTAAAACAAATCACGATGATGATTTTATGTCATTCAAAGTTCCTGCCTCTGATGCCAAGAGTTCATAAGATTATTTCATGCCCTTAGTTACAGAGCATTAATAGACATCCAGTTACTGCAAGCAGAGGGCAAAAAGGCAACATACATGGTGAGAGATTAAATGTTTGCAGAAATTGTGCTGGACCAAATCATCATATACATTCTGTTAGAATTTGGGATATCAATGCGAACTGGAATAAACCCCAAAATTACATATTTAGCCAGCCTGAAGAAAAGGAAGCATTTTGAAAAATAGACTGGGAGATGCTCACATCTGCTATAGTTTCACAACACGTGATTGAACCTACGGTAACAGCCAAAATACTGTGGCTTCGCTAATTATCAGTAGCACACTTTAATCAGAACACCAGCCTTAGAAGTTTCTCCCAGCAAAGATGTTTCAGAAAAAGCTGTGATGAGATTTGATATTAAATGTGCCTTTCTTAATTCATCTCATTAAAAGTATAAATGGAGGACAGAACTAGTTCACCATCTACTCTTTCCTGTCTTATTCGTCCCTCTCTGGTCCATGCATCCAAAGGCAAACAGTGCTGACTTAATTTAATTGTACATAGGAGGGATAAAGAAGTCAGGGTTTGGTGAGACCTCAGGTGGTGACAAGTAACAGCGGTGGCCCGATCTGTCCTGGAGCTGAGACATCAGAAAGAGCAACAGAGTCTGTCTGTCTCAACCAAGGTCAGTGAAGCCTGCTTAGCTCGGTGTCCTCTAGTGCAAGGTACGTCGCTTTGGCAAGGAAAACATCAGGTTCTCATACAGAGACAACAGCAAATAAACCTGAGAAGCAACATCAGGCAAGACCAGCAGAAAAACTGCCAGGAAACATAGGTGGAAAAAATAACATAAATAAAAAAAAAACCTTCAGCTTCAGGAAGCTGCTAGTCTCCTCATGCTCTGAAAGGGTGATGCAGCCCCACAAACTGTGTTTTCCAGCATTGCTACTTCAAAGCCACACAGTAGAAATCTGAGTCAGAGGTGCCCTGAAAACGAGAGCAAGCTGGGCACTGTCCAGAGCCTGGCACCATGAAATACGTTTCTCTCTTATCTCCTCTACCATAGGAGCTGACAGCTGCTGCGGACTGAGGCACAGCACGATCCGGCAAAGATCTCACTAGTTACAGTGAAACGAGGCAGGTAATAGAATAAAATTTTATACTTTTGAAGCATGCTATATTTCTGCCAGCTCTTTAAGTAGAGTGCAGAAGCTTTGCTAATAGGGAAGCTTAGAGCCAGGTTCTTTGGAAATGACGCTGCTTTGACTCATGTTATATACACCAGATTTGCTTTTATGCTATTCTGAATATCCCCCTCAAGTCCAAAAACTCTTCCACAGATTATCACTTGTAGAGTGTGATTGTCTGTCCAATTAACACAGGTAGTGGAAAAGACCCAAATCCACAAAGCAGCATAATTACTAGAAAAATATAGCCAAGGATCCCAAAAGTCTTTGAGGATAGTTGTGGGAAGCAGAAAACTCAAACACCACACATGATGCTATGAACGGCCCGTGGGAAATAATCCTTTCAAGTAAATCAGTATTGCCAGTTTTCTCTCATTATCCAGTATTTGGCATGACTTCATACCCTGAGTGCCTCTGAAACAGAAAACCCCAGATATGAACAGGGATTAGCTGAAATATGCCGCCAGAAACCCAAGGTACTTTAGGCTGCATCGAGCTCAGGAGGGCTGTATCTATCATTTTACCTACCCGGCAAGCAAGGCCAAGGCTCCAGGTAGATGGGAAAAGGAGGGAAGCAGTGGGTAAGGAAGAGGTCTCCATGCCATGCTGTACCCTGTTTCCTCCAGGTGTGTTGTTTCCTCCTGGTGTGTTGAAGAAATCTATTTCTCCTGGCTGTTTACCTGCAAGCCACCTCACTAACTGGAAATAAGATACAGCATCGCAATAGCCATTAATACCTTACCTTATCGAACACTTACTTTATTTCCTGGCAGCAACTGGGCATTGAACTTGGGATTCAAAGACTAGATAAAATTGGCCACATTCATAAAAACAATTTTTAAAGTGATCTCATTATAACACTGTATCTCTCAATATATAAAGGAATATTTTAGCCAGAGCAGGAAGAAGCAGAAAAATGTCACCTCCTTATCTCCAATAGTACCATAATATTCCCTGGCTCTAGTCACTCCCATCTGTACAGATAAAATATGTTAGATAAATGAATGTGGCAGAGGAAAAGCTACCCCTCTCAGGATGGGGAGTAAGTGCATATACCAACCATTAGCATATCAGCCCTACTATCATGAGTGGTATATCTCAACACACCTATCTGATGCAACTACTTAAAACATAATAAGGCACTATTAGGTTTCAGTGAACAGTGTCTCAGCTGAAAAGGTTATTGTCGTTACAGTCTAGCTGCTCCTTCACTTTGCTCATCCTGTTAGGGATGATACATGCAAAAGCAGAGATTATTACCAAGATAACCCTTCTGACAGTCCTCGTAGGTTGATCCACTGATCTAGTTCAAAAATAAGATTACCCAGAGGCTTTAATGAACTATACTTAATTGACTTCTGGTATTAATTGCACCTTCATACGAGAGACAATATATTTTCCCCAGATACGTATCATTCATATCCTCACATAAATCTAGTGGGTTTTGAGTGGGGCCATTTACATCATCGTACAAAACATCAGACAGATCAGTTCTTGCTCCATTTTCTAATTTTCTGATATAATGGATATGTATATCCACTGCTGTCAGGCAGCAGATCTCAAGCTGCAGCCTCATTGGCATTATTCTTCCTGATTTCCACATTAATTATTGACAGATTAAAATATATTAATTAGAAACAGCCAGGAACAGCATAGCTCATTGCTAAACACTGAGATTACCTGGCATAGGAAAAGAAGACAAATAATCTTTAGGGTAAAATCTGCAGAATTGACTGAAGCAGAAATGTACAGAGGAGCTTTTTGGAGGCAGGAGCATCCTTTTTGCTACTGTGAGCAAGTTTGAGACCAAGCTTAACTCCAGCAGCAGTCATGTCCTCTTTCCTTTGCATATGCATTGCTAGCATGGGCTCAAGGCATACGCTGTGTACAAAGAGCCATAGCTGGGATAACAGACTGCGTGCACTCCTGTGTCTGGATAACCCCAAAGAAGGGCCCACGCGGCCAAGGAAGTGCAAAGTCAGCAGGTTCAGCCCCTCTTGCAGAGATCCGTTTAAAGCATCACTCAAAACTGGACCAAAAAATCTTTCCAAAATTCAAGACAGACAGAGCTCTGCTGAGTTTAATGTTTCTGAAAAAGCTCTGAACGCGGCCCTTCTGCTTTGTTCACGCTGAGGGCCACGTGGTGTTTCTGCTCCCTTTGGTATGTGTCTGGTATCACTGTATGCAGGAGAGACCTTCCCGTCCACAGGAATCGGTACCCCTGAGGAAGGCTTTGCAACACTGAAAGGCATGAGAAATAAAACGAGACAACCTGTCATGCTTGGCAGAGCACCTGAAAGGACCACAGACCTCACAGCTCAGTACATTACAGAGACATCCCTGGGACCGATGATGGGATTCCTTCTAGGCAACACAATCAGCTTTTTCTAAGAAGACGGTGCTTGGTCTAGCACATACAGTGCTGGTAGCTACACAACTTGTACCTCTGGAAAAAGAGCTTTAAAGCCAAGTAACACCAGGTCCAGCATCCACTACTGATAAACACTTGAAAGGTAACCACTCCTGAGAAATTTACTCCATTAGAATAAAAAAAGAAGTACCTTACTTCTTGCGATCTTGCTGAATACAAAATGGGGAGAGTGAAAAATTCTCACAGTATCAATACTGAAGAGAGCAACTCATAAATATACAAAGAGAAAGAGCAGTGCATTTCTCCACTAATACTATTTCAAAGAGCTGCCATCCAGCTGTACGAACACTCATTTGCACACACATACAGATCAAAGGACTCTAGCAACAGTTGGCAATTTTTGCACCACCTCCCTGCCCCAAAACCTTCTCCTGAGTGTCATAATTCACTGCCAGGAAAATTGCTTAGATATCTTATACTTCCAACAGCTAAGATCAAAGGGAACCAACTTTAGAGAAATCAAGCTTTCTCCATCTGCCCATTCATATAGGCTGCTTCTATACCCTTATAAAACATAAAGCCAGATATACCAGGTAAGTTCAACTTATCATATGCACCTGTTGTTGAGTGAAGTAAATGAAGAAGAAAAAAGACTCCTTCTGATTTTACATACATGAAATTATGGAGATTGTGTGTTCCCAGTAAAGGGAACATGCTTGCTTTGCCTATCCTCTCTCTCTCTAGCTCTTAACTATTCCCAGTTACACAGGGCCAGGAATTATTGATTTCCAGACTGTACTGCCAGCTCTGATTATTCAGTGAGGTCTCAATGGGTAGCTCAAGGAGTGATTTGCTGCTGTTGAGCCAATTTGAAAAATTATCAGGAGCCAGCCCAATCTTGTCTGGTTTGTTCTGCCAAAGTGATCTGGCCGTTGCAGCGCAGGCATGTGCTTACCTATTTGTGACCCCTGGAATCAAACCTCTCCTCTACAGTACTGAAAGTGTGAATTCCCATTCATATCAGCAAGAGTTTGAGGACACCAGGTGCTCAAGAAAGGTTCCCGGTACCTTTCTGGAAGTGAACCAGAAAGGGCAAAGACAGATGCAGACGTGGCACCGTGGATCAAACGTTTTTTCTATCTCCCTTCTGAGAGAAAATAGTCCTTTTCGTCTGTTGCTTGTTTCATTTCAAACCTGTCCTGGGTTTGAGCTAAAACCCAGT